>NC_061508.1:66195046-66351582 GCF_022539505.1 Lolium rigidum
GAGTTTAGCGCTCCAGGACTAGACGGAGCACTCGTGGCGACAACGGATCGCGGCCCACGGCCGGTCATCTTTGAGAAGCCACGAGAGAAAAGCTACGTGCATCCGAAGGCCCCGTACTTACGAGGTTACATCAATGGGCAGCCTGTCAACAAGATGTTGGTGGACACCGGAGCGGCAGATTAACATTACGCCATACTCCATGCTACGTCGGTTGGGACGCTCCAGCTCGGATCTCGATCAAGACCAATGTGACATTGAGCGATTTCAACGGCCAAGCATCTGACGCACAAGGTGTTCTAAACGTGGATCTGACCGTGGGAAGAAAAACGGTCCCTAGGACGTTCTTTATTGTCGACAGCAAGAGCTCCTATGCTGTCTTACTAGGGAGAGATTGGATCCACGCCAAGCTGTTGCATTCCATCCACGATGCACCAATGCCTAATACAATGGGATGGAGATGAAGTAGAAGTCGTCCACGCGGATGATTCAGCCGAGATTTCAACGGCTGGCATGAACGTTTGGGAGACATCGGGCCAAGAGCCACTCTCGAGCATCAATTTGGACGATCGCGAGCGCATCGACGTGACAAAGAACGGGGTGAGGCTGGTTTTATCCACCGGCCCGACCGTGTAACAAAAGCAACATCTATGGACAAACGTGGCGATGCCAATCCAGGTGATCGGCCCCAAAGATCTATGAAGGAACATTACAAAACCTTCATTGAGCGCTTCGATCAATAGGGAGGCCGATCCCAGCAATCGGCCAAAGTTATCCTCACCACCCATTCTCGTTTAGGGTCAGCGCCGGCCCTAATAGACAATGAGGCAATGGGTTTGCGTCGGCCGATGGGCTGGAAGAAGTCAACACTGTTCTTAACCGAGCCGACGTTCACATATAGCGCCTTGGCTAACCACGGAGCCGATTTCAGCAGTTCCCTGACAGAATCGGCTCGGGGGGCACCTAATCGGATGAACATGTGCAGTGAAACATTGGCTAACCATAGAGCCGATATCAGCAGTTACCTGGCAGAATCGGCTCGGGGGACACCTAATCTGATGAGCATGTGCGATACATGTGCGATGAAACATTGGGGGCCGATAGAAAAATCGGCCCGTAAAAAAAATATATATGCAAGGAACAAAGCCGATGCATAGCCATCGACTCTAGCACAATTACACAAGACCTACCGGCTATGTGCTCAAGGCTCGGATTTTCGCCAAGATGGTTTTCGGTTCGGCTTCAAGAGCTTCGTTTCCTTGGAGGGAATGTACAATGAGAGCAGCCTCGGCTGCAATGAGCACAACCCTTTGCGCCGTTTAGCATGGAAGAAAGCTGATCAATGGGGGCAAATTCGGCTGACTTTTCCCGGGGGCTGTCTCGGATTATCAGACTACCTGAGGTCAAAGCCTTTTTGTTTGATCCGTGCATCCTCGCCGATATTCTCGCCTCGATTAAGGCTCGGGGGGCAACTAATTTGGTAGATGCTCTATTTTTGAGAGCCGATTGGAGTTGCATCGGCTGACCTCGCATCATGACCTTCTCCGGAAGCGGTGAGCTGCTTGCGTGAAGAAGATCGTTAAAGCTACGGAGAGGAGCCGGAAAGGGAGGCCGTCGTCTTGTACAGGGTTTGGACCGTCCTGTTGCTGCAAGAAAAGGAAGGAGACTGGATTCTCAAAATAGCCGATGAACAGATCATCGGCTATAGGATTGCGAAATATCATGGTCAGTGTATCAAATCACGATCCGAAATTGAGAAGTGCTTTACCGACGGTCTAATCGATATCCGAGTCCGGCTTCATGGGCGTCTAAGGGTAAAAAATCCGATACGTTGTTATCGGTCTTGGTGTGGCAAGCGGAAGGTTTGAAATTGGATTAATTGAAGGATAAATTGGAAGAACAATTCTCATTAATTCAAAGGAGCGACTTACAGGAAAGAGCCGATGGCTCTCAAAAGGGGGATCTGGTGCCTAGTGCACTGCTACTGCTAGGCCTACTCCACTAGTCGTCGCTGTCCTCATCGCCGCCGTTGTCGATGTCGTCGGCGCTGCTCCCGGGAAGTTCCTCGTCGCTGCTGCCCCAGCCCTCGGCCGGAGCTTCTTCTTCCTCGTCATCATCATCATCCTCGCTGTCCGCCCAAGAGCGGAAGCGCTTTGTCGGCGGGTATCCGATGGAGGAGGAGGATTCATCCTCCTCCTCCTCCTCTTCCTCTTCATCGTCGTCATCGTCTTCACTGTCCGCCCAAGCGCGGAATCGCTTTGCCGGCGGATGCTTAGCGGGGGAGGAGGGATCATCCTCCTCCTTTTCCTCTTCTTCCTCTACTTCTTCTTCTTCCTCCTTCCCGTCGGAGGGGGTGGGTTTCACCCAGGGATGGAGGTCGTCTTCGCTTTCGCTTATCAGCTCCCCTTCGATGAGGAACTTGAGGTCGTCTTCCCCTTCGGTCAGAGGCAGGTCGCCATCTGACCCGACGAATGCTTCGGGTGGACCGTCTGGCACATGGTCGAAGTTCCACTCCGGCTCGCTTGAGGAGAAAGACGGGAGGGAGAGGCCGGAGGAGACGGAGGAAGAGGAAGACATTGCTACAGGGAAAGAGGGTTTTTTGGTGCCGACAGCTAGAACAGAGGAAGGGGATGAAGAGGGCTGATCAATCGGCACGGTTAAATAATGAGGAGCCTAGTGGAGATTTAATGCCATTGCAGTCTCCGAGGAAGTGATGCTAAAGCTATCAAATTTTGCAGAGAAGTTGAGAAGACAAGGTGTCATGATGAAGGATGCTGCAATGGTTCACGCTCTCGCCACGACATGACCCGACGAAAGAAAAGCGTAATGATTTTGGAAATGTCATTTCCAAAACCAGGGGGGCATGTGTTATCACTAGAATTTGACCGAGTCGAGGTGGGCCGCGATCAAGATGGGCTTGAAGATTATATACGGAAGAAATACGTGAATCGGCCTTATATGCGAAGTTTGGGCTAGTTTGCCCTTGTATCTGTAACATAGTAGACTACGTGTCGGTTAGTTAGAGTTTGACTCGTGCACGGTTGGGATTATTCCCATGTTAGAAAGTCCCCCGGACTATAAATATGTATCTAGGGTTTATGAAATAAACAACAACCAACGTTCAACACAAATCAATCTCGGCGCATCGCCAACTCCTTCGTCTCGAGGGTTTCTCCCGGTAAGCACCATGCTGCCTAGATCGCATCTTGCGATCTAGGCAAGCACAAGCTTATGACGTTGTTCATGCGTTGCTCGTGCTCGAAGCCTTTTTGATGGCGAGCAACGTAGTTATCTTAGATGTGTTAGGATTAGCATTGTTCTTCGTATCATATGCTATCGTCGTGCAACCCTTATACATCTAGCCGCCCTTACACCTATCTTAGGTGTAGGGGCGGCACCCCGCTTGATCATTATTTAGTAGATCCGATCCGTTACGGTTGCTCCTTGTTCTTCAAGGATTAGTTTAATATCCGCATTGTTAGGCCTTACAAAGGGTTGGAGGATCCAGCGGCGTGTAGGGTGTAGTTTGCTAGCCCTAGACGAGGATGTTCCGGGATCAACCTCGTGTTGGTTTTTAGGCCCCGTCTAGGATCGGCTTACGATCACCGTGCGCGAGCGCGAGGCCCAAGCACGAGTAGGATGTTCCGATTATGCGGTGAAAACCTCAGCATCGTAGTAGGTCGCTTCAGCTTTATCTTGATCAAGCAGGACCACCATCCGATCGTACACCTCGTACGTATCATGGGTGGATCGGCTCTTTGAGCCGATTCACGAGACAACCCGAGAGCCGATCGAGGCTCGTATTTAACGTTTACGTGTATGCCATGCAGGAAACTAAGCGAGGCATCATCCAACACCTTCCCGACCGGGTATAGGTCAGGTGGCACGCCCTTGCGACGAGCATCGGACGTGTGCGCGAAGGCTTTGCGGGCCGTCGCTCGGAGGGACCAGGGCCAGCCGCGGTCCCGAGTTGTTCCCGGCTCTACGGTGTTGCCCGTCGCTGCCCGTCGGTGGGTTTCGACCGCAACACGAGCATAAATACTCCCTCTTGGAGTCACAAGTATCAACTTGGCCAGAGCCTTTACTAGCAACGGAGAGCATGCCAGAACATAAACAACACATATATGATAGATTGATAATCAACTTGACATAGTATTCAATATTCATTGGATCCCAACAAACACAACATGTAGCATTACAAATAGATGATCTTGATCATGATAGGCAGCTCACAAGATCTAACATGATAGCAGAATGAGGATAAGACAACCATCTAGCTACTGCTATGGACCCATAGTCCAGGGGTGAACTACTCACACATCGATCCGGAGGCGATCATGGCGATGAAGAGCCCTCCGGGAGATGATTCCCCTCTCCGGCGGGGTGCCGGAGGAGATCTCCTGAATCCCCCGAGATGGGATTGGCGGCGGCGACGCTCTCCGGAAGGTTTTCCGTATCGTGGCTCTCGGTATCGGGGTTTTCGCGATGAAGGCTTTAAGTAGGCGGAAGGGCGGAGTCGGAGGGCCGACAGGGGGGCCACACCATAGGGCGGCGCGGGCCCCCCCTTGGCCGCGCGGCCCTATGGGGTCGGCGCCCCGTCGCCCCACTTCGTTTCCCTTTCGGTCTTCCGGAAGCTTCGTGGAAAAATAAGACCCTGGGCGTTGATTTCGTCCAATTCCGAGAATATTTCCTTTGTAGGATTTCTGAAACCAAAAACAGCAAAAAACAAGCAAGCGGCTCTTCGGCATCTCGTCAATAGGTTAGTGCCGGAAAATGCATAAAAATGACATAAAGTGTGTATAAAACATGTGAGTATCATCATAAAAGTAGCATGGAACATAAGAAATTATAGATACGTTTGAGACGTATCAAGCATCCCCAAGCTTAGTTCCTACTCGCCCTCGAGTAGGTAAACGATAACAAGGATAATTTCTGAAGTGACATGCTATCACAATCTTGATCAATACTATTGTAAAGCATATGAGATGAATGCAGCGATTCGAAGCAATGGTAAAGACAATGAGTAAACAACTGAATCATATAACAAAGACTTTTCATGAATAATACTTTCAAGACAAGCATCAATAAGACTTGCATAAGAGTTACTCATAAAGCAATAAATTCTTAGTAGAAAGCTTTGAAAAAACACAAAGGAAGATATAAGTTTCAGCAGTTGCTTTCAACCTCAACATGTATATCTCATGGATAATAGTCAACACAAAGTAATATAACAAGTGCAATAGGTAAACATGTAAGAATCAATGCACACAGTTGATACAAGTGTTTGCTTCTAAGATAGAAAGAAGTAGGTAAACTGACTCAACAATAAAGTAGAAGAATGGCCCTTCGCAGAGGAAGCATGGATTACTATTTTTGTGCTAGAGCTTTTCATTTTGAAAACATAGAAACAATTTTGTCAACGGTAGTAATAAATCATATGTGTTATGTATAAGACATCTTATAAGTGGCAAGCCTCATGCATAGTATACCTCTATGCCGCCTGTACAAAGGTCTAAGGAGAAAGCTCGCATTGGATTTCTCGTTTTTGATTATTCTCAACTTAGACATCCATACCGGGACAACATAGACAACAGATAATGGGCTCCTCTTTAATGCATAAGCATTCAACAACGAGATAAAATTCTCATAAGAGATTGAGGATTCATTGTCCAAACCGAAACTTCCACCATGGATCATGGCTTTAGTTAGCGGCCCAATGTTCTTCTCTAACAATATGCATACTCAAACCATTTGATCATGAAAATCGCCCTTACTTCAGACAAGACGAACATGCATAGCAACTCACATGATATTTAACAAAGGTAAAAGTTGATGGCGTCCCCAGAAACATGGTTACCGCTCAACAAGCAACTGATTAAGAAATAAGATACATAAGTACATATTCTTCACCACAATAGTTTTTAAGGACATTTTCCCATGAGCTATATATTGCAAAGACAAAGAATAGAATTTTAAAGGTAGCACTCAAGTAATGTACTTTGGAATGGCAGAGAAATACCATGTAGTAGGTAGGTATGGTGGACACAATTGGCATAGTTTTTGGCTCAAGGATTTGGATGCATGAGAAGAATTCCTGTCAATACAAGGCTAGGCTAGCAAGGTTGTTTGAAGCAAACTCAAGTATAAAACGGTGCAGCAAAGCTTACATAAGAACATATTGCAAGCATTATAAGACTTTACATCGTCTCCTTGTTGTTCAAACACCTTAACCAGAAAATATCTAGACTCTAGAGAAACTAATCATGCAAACCAAATTTTAACAAGCTCTATGTAGTTCTTCATTAATAGGTACAAAGTACATGATGCAAGAGCTTAAACATGATCTATATGAGCACAACAATTGCCAAGTATCAAATTATTGAAGACAATATACCATTTACCACATGCAGCATTTTCTGTTTCCAACCATATAACAATGAATGAAGCAGTTTCAACCTTCGCCATGAACATTAAAAGTAAAGCTAAGAACATATGTGTTCATACGAAACAGCGGAGCGTGTCTCTCTCCCAAACAAGGAATGCTAGGATCCGATTTTATTCAGACAAAAACAAAAATAAAAACAAACGGACGCTCCAAGTAAAGCACATAAGAACGGAATAAAAATATAGTTTCACTAGAGGTGACCTGATAAGTTGTCGATGAAGAAGGGATGCCTTGGGCATCCCCAAGCTTAGATGCTTGAGTGTTCTTAAAATATGCAGGGATGAACCACGGGGGCATCTCCAAGCTTAGACTTTTCACTCTTCTTGATCATATTGTATCATCCTCCTCTCTTGACCCTTGAAAACTTCCTCCACACCAAACTCAAAACAAACTCATTAGAGGGTTAGTGCATAATTGAAAATTCATATATTCAGAGGTGACATAATCATTCTTAACACTTCTGGACATTGCACAAAGCTACTGAAAGTTAATGGAACAAAGAAATCCATCAAACATAGCAAAACAGGCAATGCGAAATAAAAGGCAGAATCTGTCAAAACAGAACAGTCGGTAAAGATGAATTTTTCAGGAGCACTTAACTTTCTCAGATGAAAATGCTCAAATTGAATGAAAGTTGCGAACATGTCTGAGGATCACGCACGTAAATATGCAGATTTTTCTAAATTTTCTACAGCAGGGGCGGCTCAATTTCGTGACAGCAAGAAATCTGTTTCTGCGCAGTAATCCAAATCTAGTATTGACTTTACTATCAAAGACTTTACTTGGCACAACAATGCAATAAAATAAAGATAAGTAGAGGTTGCTATAGTAGTAACAACTTCCAAGACTCAAATATAAAACAAAAGTGCAGAAGTAAAATAATGGGTTGTCTCCCATAAGCGCTTTTCTTTAACGCCTTTCAGCTAGGCGCGAAAGTGTGAATCAAGTGTTATCAAGAGACGAAGCATCAACATCATAATTTGTTCTAATAATAGAATTATAAGGTAACTTCATTCTCTTTCTAGGGAAGTGTTCCATACCTTTCTTGAGAGGAAATTGATACTTAATATTACCTTCCTTCATATCAACTAGCGGGGTGACTCCGCGCATTTGCGCGGCTAGATTTATTTCATATTATTTTTTATTAGCATATATGTTTTGTAGAGATTATATCAGTGTGCTATTAGATCGGAAAATAAGAAAATAAAGCCTTACAGCAATAATATTCCTGTAAAACATAATTTGGTATTGCTTTCTCTCCCGGCTATTTCCCCGCATAATATATATTAGTGACCAAGTTTAAAGCATGTGATCAAGTTTACCTTAGTGCCTACCTTATCATGAGAGTATTGTAAGGAAATATAAAACACAACTTAAATATATAAATAATTGTAGATTGTACTCTACATCTCCTTATCGACCATAATAGAGATGTATTTTTGGTGAAATTTCAAGCCTTCTACATAGTTGCACGCATACTTTAATTGCCTATGTCCCCGTCCCGTCAAAAACAATATGCACATTCACCAAAATAATATCTAAAGGATGCCTCTCTTTCTCTCATCCTAACTTGTTTTTATTTTATTGTCCCCACATTATTTTGTACCAGAATCTTTTCACAAACGCTTAAATGAGTTGTATGTCTCGTAAAAAGTTGGAACGGATTCACTGATTCTTGCCGAGGATATGTCTTGTATGTCTCGTTTTGGAATATTCACATATACATACTACTTCTTTCTATCATATCACTTCTCTACCAGAGTCACATTGATTGGCCTGAACTCCATAAGTACCGCTAGCTTATACAAACATTTACCTATGGACTTGGATTGGAGTAGTTTTAGTTTCTATTCTCTATTATTGTAGCTGCTAATTCTGGTATATGTTTATTTAGAAATTATTATTAAATACAAAGTTCATAACTATTGCATATTTGTTGGTAAATCATTATTTCTCATTCAGAATTGTGTATATGCAATAGAGGCATTTCATAAAATTCAAATATAAATCATGTATTTCTCTATCAATGTTTATTCCATGTATGAATATGGCTTTTTAATCTTAAGATTTTTTAATTTCATACAAAGGTAATTGAAAATTATTCTTGCATGAATAGTCAACAAAAATCATTCTTGCATTGACTTGATCCAGTATTTATATTTTAAAAAATAATTTGTTAATTCTTTTAATCCTGAAATTCAAAAGTAAGACAACTGAGTGACAAATTTTGTTTTTTTTCCTTGACCTCCGATCCAACCATGCTGTGGATTTGTTCAATGCCATGGGTGATCACGGGTGCTTTTATGATCCTTATTGGAAATCAATTACTACCTTTTACCTGGAACACATTGACATCCTCTTGCATATACTTCTTATATACCTTCGTCCAATCTTCTGGATTAAGAAGAGGATAAAACCGGTCTACACTTTGTGCCCGGGAAAGCTGTACCTAGCAGAAAGCCGGACATGACGATAGCTGTAGCAGACGACTTAGGAAACAATCATCCATTGAAAGATCGAATATGCAGAGGAAGAGATACAACTGTTCGCGACGGCGGAGATTAGTACAGGTAAAGGATATATCTACAGCAGAGAATTTATGGGTACACAGATTACCTGGTGGTCGGATGTAGGAAGTTGGACGGCGTCGTGGCACTGAATAGCTGTATCGCCAGTCCGCCACAGTTTTCCTCGCAGCGGGCTCATCGAAGCCGTCGGCCACCAAATATGCTGAAAGCGCCAGCACACTTCTTCCTCTTCTAAATCAACAACTGTGAGATAACTCTGTACTGGAATATACGTGTTGGATTTCAATATGGCTAGAACTTGGAAATAAGATTCAGTGGAAGATGGGATCGTACCTTTCTAATGGATCTACTCCAGGACGGACGGAATACTCGCTGATCGGTGGTGTTACTGGTGATCGAACAAACCATTGATCGCTGAATGGCTCATGATCCCGTATTGCTAATTGATGTATATCTTCTCTTGACTTCCCAACGTACCAGCGCTTCCTATAATCTTCTTGATTACGTCAAACGGGTAGGTCTAGTGGTGTATCCTGCAAACGGGCTTCTTCTGTCATTGGGAAGCAGCATCAATCAAGCTTTGAGATCTGCAACTCCTTGGTCGTCCATAATTTGCGAACAAATCACGGTTTAATAGATAATATCCATTGTTTGAGCAATATAGTTGACTCATCGGAGACAATCGGTTGAAGACGCAGCACAGGCTGTTGTATGTCGACTGGCAATCCGGCAGCTGGTCACCGTTGTGGTTGAGCCGTTTAAAAACCTAGATTGCATGGAGCCATGGACGCTGGCAAACAACAGATCTATAATTGTTATCACAGCAACCTGAGCGCCCCGCTTTTCCTCGGCCGCTGCAACTGTCCGGGCATATTGATACATCGTCTCCATGCATATCTCCATGAACTGACCATTGGCCGAAAACGATTAGAAGTGGAGGCACATTGAATCAGTTTTCATATGCATGCACAGGTCGGAGACAAATTGAATCAGTTTTTATATGCATGCGCATGTCGATCCTGTTTTCCAAAATAATCCATGCCGTGCACGTCTCCTTTGTACGCGGAGATATGCAATCAGGTTTTTTGAATGATCCTAATTATGTAGATCTCCTCTTCTTTCGGTTTCGTGTGAGACGTGATAGACGGGGATATTTTCTAGTTACTTTTTCAAATCTTAGCCGTTCCTTCGTAGCGTTAAGTTGTGTCAAATCTTAGCCGTTGGTTGTTTGTTGTTTTAATAATATATACCTGGTGGTCGGATGTAGGAAGTTGGACGGCGTCGTGGCACTGAATAGCTGTATCGCCAGTCCGCCACAGTTTTCCTCGCAGCGGGCTCATCGAAGCCGTCGGCCACCAAATATGCTGAAAGCGCCAGCACACTTCTTCCTCTTCTAAATCAACAACTGTGAGATAACTCTGTACTGGAATATACGTGTTGGATTTCAATATGGCTAGAACTTGGAAATAAGATTCAGTGGAAGATGGGATCGTACCTTTCTAATGGATCTACTCCAGGACGGACGGAATACTCGCTGATCGGTGGTGTTACTGGTGATCGAACAAACCATTGATCGCTGAATGGCTCATGATCCCGTATTGCTAATTGATGTATATCTTCTCTTGACTTCCCAACGTACCAGCGCTTCCTATAATCTTCTTGATTACGTCAAACGGGTAGGTCTAGTGGTGTATCCTGCAAACGGGCTTCTTCTGTCATTGGGAAGCAGCATCAATCAAGCTTTGAGATCTGCAACTCCTTGGTCGTCCATAATTTGCGAACAAATCACGGTTTAATAGATAATATCCATTGTTTGAGCAATATAGATGACTCATCGGAGACAATCGGTTGAAGACGCAGCACAGGCTGTTGTATGTCGACTGGCAATCCGGCAGCTGGTCACCGTTGTGGTTGAGCCGTTTAAAAACCTAGATTGCATGGAGCCATGGACGCTGGCAAACAACAGATCTATAATTGTTATCACAGCAACCTGAGCGCCCCGCTTTTCCTCGGCCGCTGCAACTGTCCGGGCATATTGATACATCGTCTCCATGCATATCTCCATGAACTGACCATTGGCCGAAAACGATTAGAAGTGGAGGCACATTGAATCAGTTTTCATATGCATGCACAGGTCGGAGACAAATTGAATCAGTTTTTATATGCATGCGCATGTCGATCCTGTTTTCCAAAATAATCCATGCCGTGCACGTCTCCTTTGTACGCGGAGATATGCAATCAGGTTTTTTGAATGATCCTAATTATGTAGATCTCCTCTTCTTTCGGTTTCGTGTGAGACGTGATAGACGGGGATCTTTTCTAGTTACTTTTTCAAATCTTAGCCGTTCCTTCGTAGCGTTAAGTTGTGTCAAATCTTAGCCGTTGGTTGTTTGTTGTTTTAATAATATAATAGATGGTAGCACCAACAGTTCGAAGAAAAGGTCTTCCAAATATAATGGGACAAGATGCATTGCATTCAATATCCAAGACAACAAAATCAACGGGGAAAAGGTTATTGTTAACCATAATACGAACATTATCAATCCTCCCCAAAGGTTTCTTTATAGCATTATCAGCAAGATTAACATCCAAATAACAATTTTTCAATGGTGGCAAGTCAAGCATATCATAAATTTTCTTAGGCATAACAGAAATACTTGCACCAAGATCACATAAAGCATTACAATCAAAATCATTGACCCTCATGTTAATGATGGGCTCCCAACCATCTTCTCACTTCCTAGGAATTGAAGTTTCAAGTTTTAGTTTCTCTTCTCTAGCTTTTATGAGAGCATTTGTAATATGTTTTGTAAAGGTCAAATTTATAGCACTAGCATTGGGACTTTTAGCAAGTTTTTGTAAGAACTTTATAACTTCAGAGATGTGACAATCATCAAAATATAAACCATTATGATCTACAGCAATGGGATCATTGTCCCCAATATTTTGAAAAATTTCAGCAGTTTTATCACAAACTGTTTCAGCAGTTTTAGCAGTTTCAAGCAATTTTGCACGCTTTGCACTAGGAGTAGAAACATTGCCAACACCAATTATTTTACCATTGATAGTAGAGGTGTAGCAACATGTGAAGCATTAACATTACTAGTGGTGATAATAGTCCAAACTTTAGCTACATTATTCTCTTTAGCAAGTTTTTCGTTTTCTTCTCTTTCCCACCTAGCATGCAATTCAGCCATCAATCTAATATTCTCATTAATTCGAACTTGGATGGCGTTTGCTGTAGTAACAATTTTATTATCATTATCCTTACTAGGCATAACTTTCAATTTTAAAAGATCAACATCAGAGGCAAGACTATCAACCTTAGAAGCAAGAATATCAATTTTATCAAGCTTTTCTTCAACAGATTTGTTAAAAGCAGTTTGTGTACTAATAAATTCTTTAAGCATGGCTTCAAGACCAGGGGGTACACTCCTATTATTGGTGTAAGAATTCCCATAAGAATTGCCATAACCATTACCATTATTAGAAGGATATGGCCTATAGTTGTTACCAGAATTATTGCTATAAGCATTGTTGTTGAAATTATTACTTCTAATGAAGTTCACATCAACATGTTCTTCTTGGGAAACCAATGAAGCTAAAGGAACATTATTAGGATCAACATTAGATCTACCATTCACAAGCATAGACATAATAGCATCAATCTTATCACTCAAGGAAGAGGTTTCTTCGACAGAATTTACCTTCTTACCTTGTGGAGCTCTTTCCGTGTGCCATTCAGAGTAATTTATCATCATATCATCAAGAAGCTTTGTTGCCGCCCCCAAAGTAATGGACATAAAGGTACCTCCAGCAGCTGAATCCAATAGGTTCCGCGAAGAAAAATTCAATCATGCATAAAAGGTTTGGATGATCATCCAAGTAGTCAGTCCATGGGTAGGGCAATAATTTACCAAAGATTTCATTCTCTCCCATGCTTGAGCAACATGTTCATTATCTAATTGCTTAAAATTCATTATGCTACTTCTCAAAGATATAATTTTAGCGGGAGGATAATATCTACCAATAAAAGCATCCTTACATTTGTCCATGAATCAATACTATTCTTAGGCAAAGATAGCAACCAATCTTTAGCTCTTCCTCTTAAGGAGAAAGGAAACAATTTTAATTTTATAATGTCACCATCTACATCCTTATACTTTTGCATTTCACAAAGTTCAACAAAACTATTAAGATGGGCAGCAGCATCATCAGAACTAACACCAGAAAATTGCTCTCTCATAACAAGATTTAGTAAAGCAGGTTTAATTTCAAAGAATTCTACTGTAGTAGCAGGTGGAGCAATAGGTGTGCATAGGAAATCATTATTATTTGTGCTAGTGAAGTCACACAACTTAGTATTTTCAGGAGTATTCATTTTAGCAGTAGTAAATAAAACAAACCAAATAAAGTAAATGCAAGTAACTAATTTTTTTGTGTTTTTAATATGGAGAACAAGACAGTAAATAAAGTAAAGCTAGCAACTAATTTTTTTGTATTTTTGATATAAGAGCAAACAAAGCAGTAAATAAAACAAAGTAAAGCAAGACAAAAACAAAGTAAAGAGATTGGATGTGGGAGACTCCCCTTGCAGCGTGTCTTGATCTCCCCGGCAACGGCGCCGTAAAAAGAGCTTGATAGCGTGCAAGACACACGTCCGTTGGGAACCCCAAGAGGAAGGTGTGATGCGTACAAGCAGCAAAGTTTTCCCTCGCAAGAAACCAACGTTATCGAACCAGTAGGGAGTCAAGGAACACGTGAAGGTTGTTGGTGGCGGAGTATAGTGCGGCGCAATGATACGTCTTGTGGGGACCCCGGACTAGCTGTCCGAAATTCCCTGTTATGTATACAGTTCACGATCCCATGATCAGTGCGTCGTGAACACATAACCGAACTGATATCAAATTACACCATCCATTACAAAGCGGAATAAGAAAATTACAACATGGTCACACGACCGATAATTACATAATAGCCTCGAATGGCCTAACTAAACATCAGAGTAGCATCATCACTTCAGCAGCGCAGTACCCAAGTCATCTGCCATAACCCTACAGGCAACTGACTGGGAAGACGTTCCTAGCTCGCATAGACGTCGCCAACACCTTCTTCACCCGTCGTGTTCCTCCAAGTCCGGCCAAGTAAATAGCCGGGGACAAAGCCGTGAGTACATTTGGAATTGTACTCGCAAACCATCAAGAAAGGTACTTTGCAAGAGTGCAAGATAACAAGTGCTAAACTAAGATGACAAGAGGGAAGAGCTAATTTCTCTTGTGGAAATAGCACGAGAAAGAGAAATAGTTTCTCTTGTGGATATAGCATGTGGAAGAGACATAGTTTCTCTCGTGGATATAGCATGTGGAAGAGACATAGTTTCTCTTGTGGACATAGCATGCCGCCATCTCAATTGATGGGGACGCTATGGAAGTCCTAAGACATATCTATACTTTTATTGGAGATGAGGCTAGCATAAGTCCATCTACGACATCTGATGGAAATGCTAGAGGATTCCTATGACATACCTATATCTTTATTGAAGAAGATACGTTCAAGAGATACTTATGACATGTCTATATCTTTATTAAAGAAGAGTTCCTCTTCAAGAAACATTTAGGAAAGAGTTCCCCACTTAGCCTTCATTTTTCCACGACCATCTCCATATGGTCAACACACGCCCTTTTTCCGTACCCTTCCGGTACATCATAAACACAACACTTCCTTTGCAAATCATTTGTTCAAAAACAAAACGCAAGCCCCGGTAAAGGTAGACCTTTGCAACCCGTCCATGACCGCGGACGCGGCTATTCGAATAGATTTGACTCTGCAGAGTTTGCACACTTTCCCCACAACTATCCGGATACCTATCGTGTGGGCATCATCCCCGCATAACAACATATGCCACGACGGATACCCGGACATAACCTTTCGCCCATATCCACTGGCACGAGTCCTTCCCTCGCGGGCTTACCCCTTCCCGGCACCCCGGCAGCATACCTCCTTTTGAGCGTATCTCCGGCGCCATGACAGAAGACCCTCGGCAATCGTCCGGCTATCGGTTAAGACAGTGTATTGCCTCCTCAGAGCGCAACCCGGCGTCGGAGGTCGTCATGACCCTCCCTAGAAAGTTGTGAAGGGTGCTCCTGCCAGCTTCAACAAACTACGGGCTAAGCCCCGTCCCACACCAGGGTAGTGTGGTTGCGCGATAAAAGTTGGGCTGGTGTACACTTATACGCAGTGCTCCTTTTTAAAAACACATTTCACCCACACTTCCTTTGCTTGTCCACAACCAACCATATTTCCTCCGAACAACCTTGTTCCAAACATTGCCTTTCCAAAACATACACTTGAGTAGAGTTAACTTACCCAAGGTTTTCACAAACATTTACAACAAGGTAAGCCTTGAGGGGTTCCCAACCTATAGTTTCATGAGTGGAACTACTATTGCACTACGGCCGAGATGAGAGTCATCACGCCATAGATGGTGTAAACAAAAGGGTAATGGAGTGGATCATACTTGCTTTAAGGTAAGCATGTATTATGACAACACAAGGAGGATTATACTTTCAGATTTGTGGTGCTAAATATACAACTTAGATAGTGGAGTATCACTATCCAACATACTCTCCAATATGGTACACGGCATACTCTTCTCAAGTTGAGAATACACCAAGATCATGACATTGCTACCTCTATACTACAAAGGGGTGGGGGTGATGTAAGTTATTTTCTTGAGATGATGCATGCTCAAGTTGGGCATACATGATAACCAAGGGGAATAGCACGGCCATGATGCCATTGATCCCATAATCACATGACAAAGGTGGAGTATCACCACTAGGGAGTACCCCACTTGGAAACACACATAGATGACATAAATAGAGAGAATAACACACATAGAATTCAAGGTGCTTTGGACATCAACAAATGACATCCAACTAGACACCAAATCAGAGATCAAAAGATGGCTTGCCTTGGCTTATGTGTCCCTGTACTTCTTCAACTCCATCAATATAAGAATCCCAACAATATAAATAAAATCCTCGTCCGATTCCACTTCTTCTTCTTCTTCTCCGGAATTGTTCGCATCTATCGCCGGAAAATATAAAAGGAACACAATCAATCACATTGCACCAACAAAACAAACATACAACAATCAACAATCAGTAGCTAACCACCTTAATAAGGGATAACCTACAAAATACTTATAGATACCACAAAACAATTTTAAGAGTTTTAATTTAGAAAACCCCATTTATTTACCTAGTAGAGGTATGAGAGTGCCACGACTTAGCAATTGCCTCTCTAGCTATCACCATGGCACAAACTAAGTATCCCCTGGTAGATAACATAAAAAGGAGGACAAGTGCATTAGTTTGGCATCACAAACATTCACAATACATTTTCAAACAATTTTTGGAAAAGTAGAAATCAGTTTTCCTAATTTAATTTGCTCACTTAACACTATACAAAAATAGGAAGCAAACCATATACCACATCATTTAAAAACTTAAGCAAAACAAAAGATATAATGTTAGGTTGCAGCGGTTTTGTTTTGCAAGCATAAAACAAAGGTTGCCCATTTCTAATAAAAAGAGTTGGCCAAGGGTTTTAAATAAACCGAAAAGTTTTGCTTCAACAACTCATGCAGCACACACATGTTATTTTCGGTAACCAATAAGCATGAACAGAGACTAACAGTATTTTTCCTAGAAGGCCAGTACTAATACAAGACTAACCCAATTGGATTCACTCAAAAATATTAAACCTACAATTTTAGGAATTTCTTTGAATCTGACTGTACAGAAAACAAGATCTGTAAGTCATAAATCGTAGAAAAATCCTAAAAATATGAGGTCACTGGCATTTGAAAGATATTTAAACAGAGATTGACACACAATTGGATTTGGGTTCAAATTGTTTCTGAAACTCTCACAAATGGATTTACAAATTTACTGCATGTCTGTACCAATTTCTTTCTCTCTGGAGTTACACAACAGATAAATGTTTGAAACTTGTTTGAGATGATTAAGAAAACATTCAGCAATCCTACAGAATTGGAATCACTCAATTAGGTACAAAATTGGATTTTTGATGAATTAAAAGCTAACAGCCATGTCTGCAGAACACACAGAACAAGTTTAATTCACCACAAATCGTACATAAATCATAAAAATATGAGGTCAGCTGCATCTGAAAGGTATTGAATAGGTGGTTCTTACCCAGTTGGTTTCATTCAAAAATTTGTCTCCAAGCTTCTGGTTTAATTCGACAAAGTCAGATCTGACCAGATCTTGATCTGTGAACCATTTCAGTTTCAGGAGGTCAATCGAAGTGAAACCACCGCCAAAATGAAGGTACTGAAGAGGGCTTTCACCCACAGTTGAGTTTGCTCAAAAAGGTTTTGTAAAACGGGAGAAATCTAACAAACAGTGACTCTGCATGTTTTCAGGACTTTATTTACCATGCAAAATCCGTAACGAATTTGAGGATGAGACCAACGCCAAGTTGTAGATCATTTCAATACCTATCTGTAGAACTTTGAATCACTCGATTTGGATCTGCACACAAGATTTGGCGGATTTTACAAGTTCGTACCAGAATCTGAAACAGCAAAGTAGCAGAAATTACTGCAAGGTTTTGGACGAACTTTGCTCAAGAACTTCAGATCTGAGGATAGCTCAACCTTCTCCATGCTTGGACCAACATGCACCTGCATCAAGATCCAATCTTGTGAGAGGAGAAAGGAGAAATAGGGCTGGATTCATCAAAGATTAGGGGAGAAGAGAGTGAGAGGGAAGCTCTCATGGTGAGGGAAAGCTTGAGGGAGGAGAGGAGATGCATCTAGGTGAGCTTTCCATGGCCATGGCCGGCCATGGAGCCTTGGGAGCAGCAGCATTTCGTGGGTGAGAGGTATGAGAGGAGTGTGAGGGAGTGAGGAGTGTGAGGAGTGAAAAATGACAGCAAAGAGAGGAGGGGTGGCCGGCCATGAGCTCCTTAAATAGAGGGAGGATGGTGGCTGCCTCCTTTTGTTGATTGGCTGAGATGGGTGGCTGCTCATTTAGTGATTGGGTTAGGTGGGAGGCAAGGCTTGTAGAGAGAAGAAAATTGAGAGAGGCATGGCTGGCCGAATATGTCATGCATACACCATTTGGCCGGCTCCATTCTTGTCAATAAAAAAATGAACAATGTGAGAGATATAGAGATGGAGGAAGATTGTGATGGTAAAATATACCATGATGGTATTTGTTGCATGATGGCCTTGTGCCAAGAAGATAATGGTGATGGTGGTTGAGACAATGGTAGAGCAAGAATAAGAGAGATGGTGAGTGAAATAACCATATACCCACAATGATGAATATGGTGACATAAATCATGAATTCATGAGGTCAAGGTGATGATGGAAAAGAATAGATGATTGAGATGGGTAGGATGAAATATATAAGTTGCTCTACAAATAAGAGGTCAATTGGGAGTGATTTGAAAGTATCAAATGATCATCCATTTGATCAAGAATTGGAGGATGAAGGAATATAATGTGGTAGATCAGAGATGTACACAAGATGTGCAAGAGTTGTCATTTGAAATAGAGATTCATTTGAAAAGTATAGGGACACACCTCAATTATCTAGGGACAATTGGGAATGAACTCAAGTGAAATGGAATTTTGAAGATGTTGAGAGAAAACTATTTGGAACATAGAAGTTCAAAATATTCTACTTACTTTCTCAAGTAAAGTAGAGTTTTTCTCAAATGTAAAAATAAGCAAGAGGGAAAACAAGAAATGGTATAGGTACCATAAACAAGCCTTTTGTTAAAAAGAAGGCAAGATAGAAAATAATGTTTTTAGAAATCAGTACTTGGTAGAAATGAGATGAAAAACAAAACCCATTTTAGTTCCTTGTTTTCTTTTGAAGAAATATTTTGACAAGCTTTAATAAAACTAGAAGTGGTTTTGTGGTCAAAACCAGAGAAGAAAACAGTAGGGTTTTGAGAAGGAGAACTAATTTAGGGAGAAGTGTTCTCAAGGGTAGATGGTGGCTACAAAATGTATCCATCATCCCCACTCTTGGTTTTGTGAAGATAAACTTGGATGAAAACAAAAACAAGAGGTAAAATAGGAAGAAGTGATCTGGTGCTGGAACATGGGATAGGATACCAGATCAAGTTGAATATATGAGTTGCAAGGATTGACTGAGACATGCAGGACGTGGAGGTTGAAGAGGATGTTGCATAGATGAGATCCATGCATTGAAGTCAACTATAACAGTTGTGGGTGCTTAGAGATCAATTGCCAAAGTCTGGACATTTTAAGCCTGTCAACACAGATGGTCGACATGGCCTCAAAACCAACAAGGATGAGTGGGTATAAGAGAGGGATGTAGTTGGGGGTAGACGATCCCAAGTTTTGAATTAAGGATGATTGAGCTATCTTGTACTACAAAGAGAAAATCAAGATGGCACACTCATGTTGCCATCGGAGAGAGAGTTTGATGTAGTAACAAGGAAAACAATTTTTTTCTAAGTCACACATGTTTTATTAGGTGAGTTGCTTGTTTAACCACTAGGGGTGTTGTTCTAAGAGGTAGCTCAAGACAAAACTCAACAAGCAAATCAAGACAATTCATCTACCAATAGATCAAGGCAATTCATCATAACAAACAGATCAAGGCAATTCATCTATCTAGTCTTAAGAAAAAGTTTTTGTTCCCCCTGATTTTTGCATTATGGACAAATAAACAAGGTTGCAAAAAGTGGGGTGTTACAGATCTTCCACCCTTAAACTAATCTCGTCCCGAGATTACTGTGCGTGGAACTAGAGGGGTTGTAATGCTTAACGAAAGTTAGACTCCATCCTTCTGTAGATGCACCATTGTAGAGAAGGTCGTTGCTTCATCTTCTAGCAGACATGATGGATTCATGCCGATGGCGAGCTTCATGAAGAAGTTGACTACTCCCTGCAGATGTTAGACTTGTAGCTTCTTATCAATCCTAGCGGAGTCCATGACTTCGGAAAAGTTAGTGCACTCCAATGGTGCCTTAGCAGGGTTGAAAACTTTTTGGAGTTAGCCTAAATTTAGTGGAAGACGAAGTCTTCCACCCTTAAGATTTTTCATCGGGTTCTCGGAAAAACTCAGAGCTTAGCCATGCCTTGTGCCAGTTCCAATGTCTGGGAGGCTTCGTGAAGCAAGTCACCTGTCGGGTCTCTCCTTGTTCAGGCTCGAAGAATCTTCTGCGTAGGCGACGTGCGGACCACCACTTCAAGAGGCACTCCCGGTGTTAACTAAACCATAGGACGCGTGGTAAGTTAGTAAGTCGAAGAAATGCTTGGTTGGTATCCACATGAAGCAGCAACAAGGTCGTCGGAGACAATCTTCAGCTTGACGGTCGGTGCTAACTTATACCAGTTGAGTGAGCGGGTAAGCTTGCACCTAGTCTTGAGTTCTTGAGGTATCTTCGGGAATCTTCACTTGATGAGGACCAGATGAACCATATGATGTAGCTTGGCTTTGACGCTATTGTTCAGCTCATGTTAGACGGTGTGTTAGAGGGTAGTTTCGAAGAAGATATCCTCGCGGTTAGCGAGATTATACTCCAGGGTTAGACCAAGTTAGTATGTCTTCTCGCCGAGGTGCAGTCACTCTTGAAGGTAGGGGCTTCTGCTTCGTTGGCGTGGTAGAGTCGCTCCAGCTGATCTTGAAAGTAGTCGGCGTAGATAGGGGTCTGAGTTAGTTTCCCTGATGGTTGAAAAACAACTGCTAACGGGTTTAGAGTTAGAGTCTTTCGTTAATCTACCCAACTAACTAGCGAGTTAGCAATACATCGGCGAGGCAAACTTTAATCCTATCATGGCATGTGACACCCATACAACCATAACCAGAGACAAAATACCACTAACAGAGGCTACTGGTATTTTTCCTAGATGCATAGTAACAAAACAAGATCAACACAATTGGAATCATTCAAAAATATTTATTTTTCAATTTTTGAGACTCAAAATACTAACCAGAAACAGTGGTCAAGTTTTATTTATTAAAAATCTCACAAAAATCCTAAAAATACAAGGTCAGTGGCGTATGAAAGATAATTCCATACTGGTTCTAGTGCAATTGGAATCACATCAATCGGAGCTACCAAACTATTTTTATTAGCAAAACAGTACATCTGGCGATTTCCATTTTTAATTTCTGTTTCACAAATTCCAAACAATTAAAAAGGGCGGGAACGTCTAAATAGCAAGACATACATGCACACAGCAAACAGATACAAACACTCAAGGCAGCACACTACGGAACTACAAGCAATCATCAAACCAGACATGGTACTCTAAGTACCCAGAAATTCCTAATGCGCGGGTTTATCTCAATCAAGGCGATTGAGTTTGTCCTATCCATCCTATTGGTTTGGGGCTGGTCACATATGTCGATGTCTTCATATCATCAGCATCAGCTTCAACTTGGATCCTTGTAGCAGTTGGTGGTGAAGGGGCCGGGTGTTGTGTCGTTGATGTTGAGGCGGAGGAGAAAAGCGTGTAGAACTTTTAGTCTCGACATCCCGGAAACATGAGGTCTTCGAAGAGGTAGCCGTTGAGGTGCTCCCGAAGTCGAGATCTTCTCGTGGCTGGCCTAAAAATTACTAGTCAAGAAACTGAGGACTTGATCCCCGATGACTGCAAAAAGTGCAAGTCCACGGAGGAACAAGGTCAGATCTTTGACATACTTTGGTGACAACCAAAGATATGATGTTATCATCCCTACATGAGCACGGCTAAGTCGGCATCCAATCTTCAAAAGATGCTGTTGGATATACATGAGACTTCCTGAGGGGTTGATCCATCTTTGAGTTTGAGTCTCCGGTCTGAGTTGGGGACATCGTCTAACATGTGGGTTTGAAGTGGATGAGACAATAGAGTAAGAATTTTCAAACATTTTAATAAAGCGGAGAGATAAGAATTTAGAAGCTTTGAAGAAATAAGAGGAGTAGAAGCTATGCTTCCTACTAAAGAAATAATTTGTTTCGTAAATAGTTTTTCCCAATTACTTGTTTCCTAACTAACGTCCATGCTAACTAAGGTCTCCTACAGTCAGGATAGCTCTGATACCAGCTCTGTGGGGACCCCGGACTAGCTGTCCGAAATTCCCTGTTATGTATACAGTTCACGATCCCATGATCAGTGCGTCGTGAACACATAACCGAACTGATATCAAATTACACCATCCATTACAAAGCGGAATAAGAAAATTACAACATGGTCACACGACCGATAATTACATAATAGCCTCGAATGGCCTAACTAAACATCAGAGTAGCATCATCACTTCAGCGAGCGCAGTACCCAAGTCATCTCGCCATAACCCTACGAGCAACCGAGCGGGAAGACGTTCCTAGCTCGCATAGACGTCGCCAACACCTTCTTCACCCGTCGTGTTCCTCCAAGTCCGGCCAAGTAAATAGCCGGGGACAAAGCCGTGAGTACATTTGGAATTGTACTCGCAAACCATCAAGAAAGGTACTTTGCAAGAGTGCAAGATAACAAGTGCTAAACTAAGATGACAAGAGGGAAGAGCTAATTTCTCTTGTGGAAATAGCACGAGAAAGAGAAATAGTTTCTCTTGTGGATATAGCATGTGGAAGAGACATAGTTTCTCTCGTGGATATAGCATGTGGAAGAGACATAGTTTCTCTTGTGGACATAGCATGCCGCCATCTCAATTGATGGGGACGCTATAGGAAGTTCTAAGACATATCTATACTTTTATTGGAGATGAGGTAGCATAAGTCCATCTCAGATTGATGGAAATGCTAGAGGATTCCTATGACATACCTATATCTTTATTGAAGAAGATACTTCAAGAGATACTTATGACATGTCTATATCTTTGTTAAAGAAGAGTTCCTCTTCAAGAAACATTTAGGAAAGAGTTCCCCACTTAGCCTTCATTTTTCCACGACCATCTCCATATGGTCAACACACGCAACACTTCCTTTGCAAATGATTTGTTCAAAAACAAAACGCAAGCCCCGGTATAGGTAGACCTTTGCAACCCGTCCATGACCGCGGACGCGGCTATTCGAATAGATTTGACTCTGCAGAGTTTGCACACTTTCCCCACAACTATCCGGATACCTATCGTGTGGGCATCATCCCCGCATAACAACATATGCCACGACGGATACCCGGACATAACCTTTCGCCCATATCCACCGGCACGAGTCCTTCCCCGCGGGCTTACCCCTTCCCGGCACCCCGGCAGCATACCTCCTTTTGAGCGTATCTCCGGCGCCATGACGAAGACCCTCGGTAATCGTCCGGCTATCGGTTAAGACGAGTGTATTGCCTCCTCCGGAGCGCAACCCGGCGTCGGAGGTCGTCATGACCCTCCCTAGAAAGTTGTGAAGGGTGCTCCTGCCGGCTTCAACAAACTACGGGCTAAGCCCCGTCCCACACCAGGGTAGTGTGGTTGCGCGATAAAAGTTGGGCTGGTGTACACTTATACGCGAGTGCTCCTTTTTAAAAACACATTTCACCCACACTTCCTTTGCTTGTCCACAACCAACCATATTTCCTCCGAACAACCTTGTTCCAAACATTGCCTTTCCAAAACATACACTTGAGTAGAGTTAACTTACCCAAGGTTTTCACAAACATTTACAACAAGGTAAGCCTTGAGGGGTTCCCAACCTATAGTTTCATGAGTGGAACTACTATTGCACTACGGCCGAGATGAGAGTCATCACGCCATAGATGGTGTAAACAAAAGGGTAATGGAGTGGATCATACTTGCTTTAAGGTAAGCATATATTATGACAACACAAGGAGGATTATACTTTCAGATTTGTGGTGCTAAATATACAACTTAGATAGTGGAGTATCACTATCCAACATACTCTCCAATATGGTACACGGCATACTCTTCTCAAGTTGAGAATACACCAAGATCATGACATTGCTACCTCTATACTACAAAGGGGGTGGGGGTGATGTAAGTTATTTTCTTGAGATGATGCATGCTCAAGTTGGGCATACATGATAACCAAGGGGAATAGCACGGCCATGATGCCATTGATCCCATAATCACATGACAAAGGTGGAGTATCACCACTAGGGAGTACCCCACTTGGAAACACACATAGATGACATAAATAGAGAGAATAACACACATAGAATTCAAGGTGCTTTGGACATCAACAAATGACATCCAACTAGACACCAAATCAGAGATCAAAAGATGGCTTGCCTTGGCTTATGTGTCCCTGTACTTCTTCAACTCCATCAATATAAGAATCCCAACAATATAAATAAAATCCTCGTCCGATTCCACTTCTTCTTCTTCTTCTCCGGAATTGTTCGCATCTATCGCCGGAAAATATAAAAGGAACACAATCAATCACATTGCACCAACAAAACAAACATACAACAATCAACAATCAGTAGCTAACCACCTTAATAAGGGATAACCTACAAAATACTTATAGATACCACAAAACAATTTTAAGAGTTTTAATTTAGAAAACCCCATTTATTTACCTAGTAGAGGTATGAGAGTGCCACGACTTAGCAATTGCCTCTCTAGCTATCACCATGGCACAAACTAAGTATCCCCTGGTAGATAACATAAAAAGGAGGACAAGTGCATTAGTTTGGCATCACAAACATTCACAATACATTTTCAAACAATTTTTGGAAAAGTAGAAATCAGTTTTCCTAATTTAATTTGCTCACTTAACACTATACAAAAATAGGAAGCAAACCATATACCACATCATTTAAAAACTTAAGCAAAACAAAAGATATAATGTTAGGTTGCAGCGGTTTTGTTTTGCAAGCATAAAACAAAGGTTGCCCATTTCTAATAAAAAGAGTTGGCCAAGGGTTTTAAATAAACCGAAAAGTTTTGCTTCAACAACTCATGCAGCACACACATGTTATTTTCGGTAACCAATAAGCATGAACAGAGACTAACAGTATTTTTCCTAGAAGGCCAGTACTAATACAAGACTAACCCAATTGGATTCACTCAAAAATATTAAACCTACAATTTTAGGAATTTCTTTGAATCTGACTGTACAGAAAACAAGATCTGTAAGTCATAAATCGTAGAAAAATCCTAAAAATATGAGGTCACTGGCATTTGAAAGATATTTAAACAGAGATTGACACACAATTGGATTTGGGTTCAAATTGTTTCTGAAACTCTCACAAATGGATTTACAAATTTACTGCATGTCTGTACCAATTTCTTTCTCTCTGGAGTTACACAACAGATAAATGTTTGAAACTTGTTTGAGATGATTAAGAAAACATTCAGCAATCCTACAGAATTGGAATCACTCAATTAGGTACAAAATTGGATTTTTGATGAATTAAAAGCTAACAGCCATGTCTGCAGAACACACAGAACAAGTTTAATTCACCACAAATCGTACATAAATCATAAAAATATGAGGTCAGCTGCATCTGAAAGGTATTGAATAGGTGGTTCTTACCCAGTTGGTTTCATTCAAAAATTTGTCTCCAAGCTTCTGGTTTAATTCGACAAAGTCAGATCTGACCAGATCTTGATCTGTGAACCATTTCAGTTTCAGGAGGTCAATCGAAGTGAAACCACCGCCAAAATGAAGGTACTGAAGAGGGCTTTCACCCACAGTTGAGTTTGCTCAAAAAGGTTTTGTAAAACGGGAGAAATCTAACAAACAGTGACTCTGCATGTTTTCAGGACTTTATTTACCATGCAAAATCCGTAACGAATTTGAGGATGAGACCAACGCCAAGTTGTAGATCATTTCAATACCTATCTGTAGAACTTTGAATCACTCGATTTGGATCTGCACACAAGATTTGGCGGATTTTACAAGTTCGTACCAGAATCTGAAACAGCAAGATAGCAGAAATTACAGCAAGATTTTGGACGAACTTTGGTTAAGAGCTTCAGATCTGAGGATAGCTCAACCTTCTCCATGCTTGGACCAACATGCACCTGCATCAAGATCCAATCTTGTGAGAGGAGAAAGGAGAAATAGGGCTGGATTCATCAAAGATTAGGGGAGAAGAGAGTGAGAGGGAAGCTCTCATGGTGAGGGAAAGCTTGAGGGAGGAGGGAGATGCATCTTGGTGAGCTTTCCATGGCCATGGCCGGCCATGGAGCCTTGGGAGCAGCAGCATCTCGTGGGGGAGAGGTATGAGAGAGAGTGTGAGGGAGTGGAGGAAGGAGTGGGGAGAAAAATGAGCGCAAAGAGGGAGGTGGAGTGGCCGGCCATGAGGTCTTTAATAGAGGGAGAGGATGGTGGCTGCCTCCTTTTGTTGATTGGCTAAGATGGGTGGCTGCTCATTTAGTGATTGGGTTAGGTGGGAGGCAAGTCTTGTAGAGAGAAGAAAATTGGAGAGGCATGGCTGGCCGAATATGTCATGCATACACCATTTGGCCGGCTCCATTCTTGTCAATAAAAAAAAATGAACAATGTGAGAGATATAGAGATGGAGGAAGATTGTGATGGTAAAATATACCATGATGGTATTTGTTGCATGATGGCCTTGTGCCAAGAAGATAATGGTGATGGTGGTTGAGACAATGGTAGAGCAAGAATAAGAGAGATGGTGAGTGAAATAACCATATACCCACAATGATGAATATGGTGACATAAATTATCGATTCATGGGTCAAGATGGTGACGGAAGAGAATAGATGATTGAGATAGGTAGGAGAAATATATAAGTTGCTCTACAAATAAGAGGTCAATTGGGAGTGATTTGAAAGTATCAAACGATCATCCATTTGATCAAGAATTGGAGGATGGAGGAAAATACAATGGGTAGATCGAGATGTACACGAGATGTGCAAGAGTTGCTATTTGAAATAGAGCTTCGTTTGAAAAGTATTTGAAACACCCCAATTGTCTAGGGACAATTGAGAAATGAACTCAAGTGGAATGAGAATTTTAAAATGTTGAGAGAAAACTAGTTGGAACATAGGAGTTCAAAATATTCTACTTACTTTCTCAAGTAAAGTAGAGTTTTTCTCAAACGTAAAAATACTCAAGAGTAAAACAAGAAATGGTATAGGTACCATAAACAAGCCTTTTGTTAAAAACAAGGCAAAATAGAAAGTAATGTTTTAGAAATCAGTACTTGGTAGAAATGAGATGAAAAACAAAACCCATTTCAGTTCCTTGTTTTCCTTTGAAGAAATATCTTGACAAGATTTAATAAAACTAGAAGTGGTTTTGTGATCAAAACCAGAGAAGGAAAACAATAGGTGTTTTTGAGAAGAGAAAACTAATTTAGGGAGAAGTGTTCTCAAGGGTAGATGGTGGCTACAAAATGTATCCATCATTCCCACTCTTGGTTTTGTGAAGATTAAACTTGAATGAAAACAAAGACAAGAGGTAAAATAGGAAGAAGTGATCTAGAGTTGGAATCATGGGATAGGATACTAAGATCAAGTTGAATATATGAGTTGCAAGGATTGATGAGACATGCAGGACGTGGAGGTTGAAGAGGATGTTGCATAGATGAGATCCATGCATTGAAGTCAACTATAACAGTTGTGGGTGCTTAGAGATCAATTGCCAAAGTCGGACATTTTAAGCCGTCACACGATGGTCGACATGGCCTCAAAACCAACAAGGATGAGTGGGTATAAGAGAGGGATGTACGGGGGTAGACGATCCCAAGTTTTGAATTAAGGATGATTGAGCTATCTTGTACTACAAAGAGAAAATCAAGATGGCACACTCAGGTTGTCATCGGAAGAAGAGGTTTGATGTAGTAACAAGGAAAACAATTTTTCCTAAGTCACACATGTGTTTTATTAGGTGAGTTGCTTGTTTAACCACTAGGGGTGTTGTTCTAAGAGGTAGCCCAAGACATAACTCAACAAGCAAATCAAGACAATACATCTACCAATAGATCAAGGCAATTCATCATAACAAACAGATCAAGGCAATTCATCTATCTAGTCTTAAGAAAAAGTTTTTGTTCCCCCTGATTTTTGCATTATGGACAAATAAACAAGGTTGCAAAAAGTGGGGTGTTACACGTCTCCGACGTATCGATAATTTCTTATGTTCCATGCCACATTATTGATGATATCTACATGTTTTATACACATTATATGTCGTATTTATGCATTTTCCGGCACTAACCTATTAACGAGATGCCGAAGAGCCAGCTTGTTGTTTTCTCGCTGTTTTTGGTTTCAGAAATCCTACAAAGGAAATATTCTCGGAATTGGACGAAATCAACGCCTGTGGTCCTATTTTTGCACGAAGCTTCCGTAAGTCCGAGGGAGAGTCGAAGTGGGGCCACGAGGTGGCGACACACCAGGGCGGCGCGGCCCGGGCCCCGGCCGCGCCGGCCCGTGGTGTGGGCCCCTCGTGACGCCCTTTACCTGCCCTTCCGCCTACAAATAGCCTTCGTCGCGAAACCCCCAGTACCGAGAGCCACGATACGGAAAACCTTACTGAGACACCGCCGCCGCCAATCCCATCTCGGGGGATTCTGGAGATCACCTCCGGCACCCTGCCGGAGAGGGGAATCATCTCCCGGAGGACTCTTCACCGCCATGGTCGCCTCCGGAGTGATGAGTGAGTAGTTCACCCCTGGACTATGGGTCCATAGCAGTAGCTAGATGGTTGTCTTCTCCTCATGTGCTTCATTGTTGGATCTTGTGAGCTGCCTAACATGATCAAGATCATCTATCCGTAATTCTATATGTTGTGTTTGTCGGGATCCGATGGATAGAGAATACTATGTTATGTTGATTATCAATCTATTACCTATGTGTTGTTTATGATCTTGCATGCTCTCCGTTATTAGTAGAGGCTCGGCCAAGTTTTTGCTCTTAACTCCAAGAGGGAGTATTTATGCTCGATAGTGGGTTCATGCCTCCATTAAATCTGGGACAGGTGACAGTAAAGTTCTAAGGTTGTGGATGTGCTCGTTGCCACTAGGGATAAAACATTGATGCTATGTCCGAGGATGTAGTTATTGATTACATTACGCACCATACTTAATGCAATTGTCCGTTGTTTTGCAACTTAATACCGGAAGGGGTTCGGATGATAACCTCGAAGGTGGACTTTTTAGGCATAGATGCATGTCGGATAGCGGTCTATGTACTTTGTCGTAATGCCCAATTAAATCTCACAATATTCATCATATCATGTATGTGCATTGTTATGCCCTCTCTATTTGTCAATTGCCCGACCGTAATTTGTTCACCCAACATGCTATTTATCTTATGGGAGAGACACCTCTAGTGAACTGTGGACCCCGGTCCATTCTTTTACATCGAATACAATCTACCGCAATACTTGTTCTACTCGTTTTCTCGCAAACAATCATCATCCACACTATACATCTAATCCTTTGTTATAGCAAGCCGGTGAGATTGACAACCTCACTGTTTCGTTGGGGCAAAGTACTTTGGTTGTGTTGTGCGAGTTCCACGTTGGCGCCGGAATCTCCGGTGTTGCGCCGCACTACATCCCGCCGCCATCAACCTTCAACGTGCTTCTTGGCTCCTCCCGGTGCGATAAACCTTGGTTTCTTTCGAGGGAAAACTTGCTGCTGTGCGCATCATACCTTCCTCTTGGGGTTCCCAACGAACGTGTGAGTTACACGCCATCAAGCATATTTTTCCGGCGCCGTTGCCGGGGAGATCAAGACACGCTCGCAAGGGGAGTCTCCACAATCCAATCTCTTTACTTTGTTTTTGTCTTGCTTTATTTTATTTACTACTTTGTTTGCTGCATTATATCAAAACACAAAAAAATTAGTTGCTAGCTTTACTTTATTTACTGTCTTGCACTCTATATCAAAAACACAAAAAAATTAGTTACTTGCATTTACTTTATCTAGTTTGCTTTATTTACTACTGCTAAAATGGCCAACCCTGAAAATACTAAGTTGTGTGACTTCACAACCACAAATAATAATGATTTCTTATGCACACCTATTGCTCCACCTGCTACTACAGCGAGAATTCTTTGAAATTAAACCCGCTTTACTCGAATCTTGTTATGCGAGAGCAATTTTCTCGGTGTTAGTTCCGATGATGCTCGCTGCCCATCTCAATAATTTTGTTGAATTGTGTGAAATGCAAAAGTATAAAGATGTAGATGGTGACATTATAAAATTCAAATTGTTTCCTTTCTCATTAAGAGGAAGAGCTAAAGATTGGTTGCTATCTCTCGCCTAAGAATAGTATTGATTCATGGACTAAATGCAAGGATGCTTTTATTGGTAGATATTATCCCCCTGCTAAAATTATATCTTTGAGAAGTAGCATAATGAATTTTAAACAATTGGATAATGAGCATGTTGCACAAGCTTGGGAAAGAATGAAATCTTTGGTTAAAAATTGCCCAACCCATGGACTGACTACTTGGATGATCATCCAAACCTTTTATGCAGGACTCAACTTTTCTTCGCGGAACCTATTGGATTCAGCTGCTGGAGGTACCTTTATGTCCATCACTCTTGGTGAAGCAACAAAGCTCCTTGATAATATGATGATTAATTACTCCGAATGGCACACGGAAAGAGCTCCACAAGGTAAGAAGGTAAATTCTGTCGAAGAAACCTCTTCCTTGAGTGATAAGATTGATGCTATTATGTCTATGCTTGTGAATGATAGGACTAATGTTGATCCTAATAATGTTCCGTTAGCTTCATTGGTTGCCCAAGAAGAACATGTTGATGTAAACTTCATTAAAAATAATAATTTCAACAACAATGCTTATCGGAACAATTCTAGTAATAACTATAGGCCATATCCTTATAATAATGGTAACGGTTATGGTAATTCTTATGGGAATTCTTACAACAATAATAGGAACACACCCCCTGGACTTGAAGCTATGCTTAAAGAATTTATTAGTACACAAACTGCTTTTAACAAATCTGTTGAGGAAAAGCTCAATAAAATTGATATTCTCGCTTCTAAGGTTGATAGTCTTGCCTCCGATGTTGATCTTTTGAAATCGAAAGTTATGCCTAATAAGGATATTGAAAATAAAATTGTTACTACAGCAAATGCCATCCAAGTTAGAATTAATGAGAATATAAGATTGATGGCCGAATTGCATGCTAGGTGGGAAAGAGAAGAAAATGAAAAACTAGCTAAAGAGAATAATGTAGCTAAAGTTTGGACTATTACCACCACTAGTAATGTTAATGATTCACATGTTGCTGCACCTCCTACTATCAATGATAAAATAATTGGTGTTGGCAATGTTTCTACTCCTAGTGCAAAGCGTGCAAAATTGCCTGAAACTGCTAAAACTGCTGAAACTGTCTGTGATAAAACTGCTGAATTTTTTTCCAACATTGGGGATGATGATCCCATTGCTTTAGATTATAATGGTTTGGATTTTGATGATTGCCACATCTCTGAAGTTATAAAGTTCTTACAAAAACTTGCTAAGAGTCCCAATGCTAGTGCTATAAACTTGGCTTTCACGAAACATATTACAAATGCTCTCATAAAAGCTAGAGAAGAGAAACTAAAACTTGAAACTTCTATTCCTAGAAAGCTAGAGGATGGTTGGGAGCCCATCATTAAGATGAAGATCAATAACTTTGATTGTAATGCTTTATGTGATCTTGGTGCAAGTATTTCGTTATGCCTAAGAAAATCTATAATATGCTTGACTTGCCACCATTGAAAAATTGTTATTTGGATGTTAATCTTGTTGATAATGCTATAAAGAAACCTTTGGGGAGAGTTGATAATGTTCGCATTACCGTTAACAATAACCGTGTCCCCGTTGATTTTGTTGTCTTGGATATTGAATGCAATGCATCTTGTCCCATTATATTGGGAAGACCTTTTCTTCGAACTGTTGGTGCCACCATTGATATGAAGGAAGGTAATATTAAATATCAATTTCCTCTCAAGAAAGGTATGGAACACTTCCCTAGAAAGAGAATGAAGTTACCTTTTGATTCTATTATTAGAACAAATTATGATGTTGATGCTTCGTCTATTGATAACACTTGATATACACTTTCTGCGCCTAGCTGAAAGGCGTTAAAGAAAAGCGCTTATGGGAGACAACCCATGTTTTTACTACAGTATTTTTGTTTTATATTTGAGTCTTGGAAGTTGTTTACTACTGTAGCAACCTCTCCTTATCTTAGTTTTGTGCTTTGTTGTGCCAAGTAAAGTCTTTGATAGTAAGGTTCATACTAGATTTGGATTACTGCGCGAGAAACAGATTTCTTTGCTGTCACGAATTTCGACCTGCCTCTCTGTAGGTAGCTCATAAAAATATGCCAATTTACGTGCGTGATCCTCAGATATGTACGCAACTTTCATTCAATTTGGGCATTTTCATTTGAGCAAGTCTGGTGCCTCAACAAAATCCATCTTTACGGACTGTTCTGTTTTGACAGATTCTGCCTTTTATTTCGCATTGCCGCTTTTGCTATGATGGATGAATTTCTTTGTTCCATTAATGTCCCAGTAGCTTTATGCAATGTCCAGAAGTGTTAAGAATGATTGTGTCACCTCTGAACATGTTAATTTTTATTGTGCACTAACCCTCTAATGAGTTGTTTCGAGTTTGGTGTGGAGGAAGTTTTCAATGATCAAGAGAGGGAAATGATGCAATATGATCAAGGAGAGTGAAAGCTCTAAGCTTGGGGATGCCCCGGTGGTTCACCCCTGCATATTTTAAGAAGACTCAAGTGTCTAAGCTTGGGGATGCCCAAGGCATCCCCTTCTTCATCGACAACATTATCAGGTTCCTCCCCTGAAACTATATTTTTATTCCATCACATCTTATGTGCTTTGCTTGGAGCGTCGGTTTGTTTTTGTTTTTGTTTTTGTTTCAATAAAATGGATCCTAACATTCATTGTGTGGAGAGAGACACGCTCCGCTGTTGCATATGGACAAATATGTCCTTAGGCTTTACTCATAGTATTCATGGCGAAGGTTGAATCTTCTTCGTTAAATTGTTATATGGTTGGAATCGGAAAATGCTACATGTAGTAATTCTAAAATGTCTTGAATAATTTGATACTTGGCAATTGTTGTGCTCATGTTTAAGCTCTTGAATCATATACACCCATTAATGAAGAAACACCTAGAGCTTGCTAAATTTGGTTTGCATATTTGGTCTCTCTAAAAGTCTAGATAATTTCTAGTATTGAGTTTTGAACAACAAGGAAGACGGTGTAGAGTCTTATAATGTTTACAATATGTCTTTTATGTGAGTTTTGCTGCACCGGTTCATCCTTGTGTTTGTTTCAAATAACCTTGCTAGCCTAAACCTTGTATCGAGAGGGAATACTTCTCATGCATCCAAAATCCTTGAGCCAACCACTATGCCATTTGTGTCCACCATACCTACCTACTACATGGTATTTCTCCGCCATTCCAAAGTAAATTGCTTGAGTGCTACCTTTAAAATTTCCATTCATTCACCTTTGCAATATATAGCTCATGGGACAAATAGCTTAAAAACTATTGTGGTATTGAATATGTACTTATGCACTTTATCTCTTATTAAGTTGCTTGTTGTGCGATAACCATGTTTCTGGGGACGCCATCAACTACTCTTTGTTGAATATCATGTGAGTTGCTATGCATGTCCGTCTTGTCTGAAGTAAGGGAGATCTACCACTTTAATGGTTAGAGCATGCATATTGTTAGAGAAGAACATTGGGCCGCTAACTAAAGCCATGAATCATGGTGGAAGTTTCAGTTTTGGACATATATCCTCAATCTCATATGAGAACACTAATTGTTGCTACATGCTTACGCATTAAAGAGGAGTCCATTATCTGTTGTCCCTGTTGTCCCGTTATGGATGTCTAAGTTGAGAATAATCAAAAGCAAGAAATCCAAAATGCGAGCTTTCTCCTTAGACCTTTGTACAGGCGGCATGGAGGTACCCCTTTGTGACACTTGGTTAAAACATGTGTATTGCGATGATCCCGGTAGTCCAAGCTAATTAGGACAAGGTGCGGGCACTATTAGTATACTATGCATGAGGCTTGCAACTTGTAAGATATAATTTACATGATACATATGCTTTATTACTACCGTTGACAAAATTGTTTCATGTTTTCAAAATAAAAGCTCTAGCACAAATATAGCAATCGATGCTTTCCTCTTTGAAGGACCTTTCTTTTACTTTTATGTTGAGTCAGTTCACCTATTTCTCTCCACCTCAAGAAGCAAACACTTGTGTGAACTGTGCATTGATTCCTACATACTTGCATATTGCACTTGTTATATTACTCTATGTTGACAATATCCATGAGATATACATGTTATAAGTTGAAAGCAACCGCTGAAACTTAATCTTCCTTTGTGTTGCTTCAATACCTTTACTTTGATTTATTGCTTTATGAGTTAACTCTTATGCAAGACTTATTGATGCTTGTCTTGAAGTACTATTCATGAAAAGTCTTTGCTTTATGATTCATTTGTTTACTCATGTCATTACCATTGTTTTGATCGCTGCATTCATTACATATGTTTACAATAGTATGATCAAGGATATGATGGCATGTCACTCCAGAAATTATCTTTGTTATCGTTTTACTCGCTCGGGACGAGCAGGAACTAAGCTTGGGGATGCTGATACGTCTCCGACGTATCGATAATTTCCTATGTTCCATGCCACATTATTGATGATATCTACATGTTTTATACACATTATATGTCGTATTTATGCATTTTCCGGCACTAACCTATTAACGAGATGCCGAAGAGCCGCTTGTTGTTTTCTCGCTGTTTTTGGTTTCGAAATCCTACAAAGGAAATATTCTCGGAATTGGACGAAATCAACGCCCGTGGTCCTATTTTTGCACGAAGCTTCCGGAAGTCCGAGGAGAGTCGAAGTGGGGCCACGAGGTGGCGACACACCAGGGCGGCGCGGCCTGGGCCCCGGCCGCGCCGGCCCTGTGGTGTGGGTCCCTCGTGACGCCCCTTTACCTGCCCTTCCGCCTACAAATAGCCTTCGTCGCGAAACCCCCAGTACCGAGAGCCACGATACGGAAAACCTTCCAGAGACGCCGCTGATACGTCCAAAACGTATCTACTTTCCCGAACACTTTTGCTATTGTTTGGCCTCTAATTTGTGTATTTTGGATGCAACTAACACGGACTAACGCTGTTTTCAGCAGAACTGCTCTGGTGTCTCGTTTTTGTGCGTAAATCCAACTTTCGGGAAAAACCTCGGAATTTATGCGGAAGGCCCTATTTTCCCGAGAAACTAACGGAGCCGGAAGGGCAATTGAAGTGGAGGCCCGAGGGCCCCACACCATAGGGCGGCGCGGCCCGGGGGGCCCGCGCGGCCCCGTGGTGTGGCCCCCTCGGCCGGCCTCCGACGCCCTCCTTCGGACTACTTATTCACCTCGACCTAAAAACGCCGAAGAGAAGTCGAAGTCGCCGAAACCCTCCGGAACGCCGCCACATCGCGAAACTCCGTCGCGGGAGCCAGAAGTCTCCGTTCTGGCACTCCGCCGGGACGGGGAATTGGAGGAGATCATCACCGCCATCACCGCCAACGCCTCTACATCAACCAGCCATGTTTCCCCCATCCATGTGTGAGTAATTCCCCCGCTGTAGGCCGAAGGGGATGGTAGGGATTGGATGAGATTGGTCATGTAATAGCATAAGATTGTTAGGGCATAGTGCCTAGTGTCCGTAGATGGTACTTTTATGATATTGTTGCAACTTGTTATGCTTAATGCTTGTCACTAGGGCCCGAGTGCCATGATCTCAGATCTGAACATGTTATTATTTCATCAAGATATTCGTTGTTTATGATCTTACCCGCAAGTTGTATACACATGTCGTCGTCCGGAACCAATGGCCCCGAAGTGACGAAATCGGGACAACCGGAGGGGATGGTAGTGATGTGAGGATCACATGTGTTCACGGAGTGTTAATGCTTTGCTCCGGTACTCTATTAAAAGGAGTACCTTAATATCCGATAGTTTCCCTTGAGGCCCGCTGCCACCGGCTGGTAGGACAAAAGATGTTGTGCAAGTTTCTCATTGCGAGCACGTACGACTATAATTGGAACACATGCCTATTGATTGATTAGTACTTGGATACCGTTTTATTATTATCCGCAAATGCCCCGCTATGATTGTTACATGAGTTTCTCTCATCCATGCAACGCCCGTTATCCGTCCCCGTGCCTACGGTATTTTAATCCTGCTGTTTACTATAATCACTACTGCTGTCTTTGTTACTCGTCGCTCGTTATTTCACTACTCGCTATCGCTATAAAACTCGTTACTATCGATAAACTCTTGCGAGCAAGTCTGTTTCCAGTGCAGCTGAATTGACAACTCCGTTGTTAAGGCTTCCAAGTGTTCTTTGTCTCCCCTTGTGTCGAATCAATAAATTGGGTAATACTTCCCTCGAAGACTCGTTGCGATCCCCTATACTTGTGGGTCATCAAGACTATTTTCCGGCGCCGTTGCCGGGGAGCATAGCTTTATTTGGAAGTTCACTTGGATTGATATTGTTCGCTGCAAATTCTCCATCATGGGTAAACCTCGCGATACTAAGATCGCCATATTACCATCCACTACAAGAAAAGGTACAATTCGAGTACCTCGCTACACTTGATTCACCATCCGTGATTGATAAACTTGTTTCACCGCCACATGCTTCGCATGCGGGTACATCTGCTGAATCTGAACACTCTCATAATACTGATAATATTTCTGCTGTGCTTGATGATAGTGGTTCATTGGGAACTTTTCTAGATGCTTCCATTGCTAGGTCTAGACAAACTGAAAATGCTGAAATTCCTGATGTTACTACACCCGTTAATTCACCCGAACTTGAATACTCTAGTGATGATCTTGATGAAGATTATGTGGAACTTGATGATGATTTTATTGAAAAATGCAATGCTACTACCGATGCAAGAAAAATTAAAAAGTTGCTTGCAGAACATACTGTTAGATATAAACTGTCTCCTGATCCTAAATTTGCCACATCTCCTATAAACATTAGGGATAAAGATTATGATTTTTCTCTTGATCTATCTCATATAGCTATTGTTGAGAAAACACCTTTCTGTGGTACCGAAAAAGAAAGTGCTGTTGAACACATGACTGAGTTATCTACCTTGAGTAGCTTGTTTTCTGATGATGTTAAGAAGCGTACTTACTTTGTTGCTAAAATCTTTCCATTCTCATTAAAGGATGACGCTAAAACTTGGTATAATAATTTGCCACCTAGTTCTATTAAAAGTCCAAAAGAATTGCTTGCTGTTTTCTTTCGGAAATATTTTCCTGCTAGTGCTCAACATGCTGCTTTGCAAAGAGTTTATAGTTTTGATCAGGGAGATGAAGAGAAATTGCCTGAGGCTTGGGCAAGATTTTGCTCTCTTATTAGAGCTTTGCCCGACCATGATTTAGAAAAGCATGAATTACTTGATATATTTTATAGTGGACTAACCATTGATTCTAGGGCATACCTGGATAGTTGTGCTGGTTGTGTTTTCGGGAAAAGAACTCCGGACGTACGCTGAAGAATTATTGGCTAAAATAGGCCGGAATTATGATGATTGGAATACGCTCGAACCAACTCCAACGCCAATAGTGAAGAAGAGGGGTTTAATTAAATTGAATGATGAAGATATGAGGGAAGCCAAGAAGTCTCTCAAGGAGAAAGGTATTAAATCTGAAGATGTGAAAAATCTACCTCCTATAGAAGATATATGTGAGATAATTCCCCCTTCATCCATGATTGAGGTAAACTCCCTTCAACGCTTTACTAGGGAAGATATTCCGTATTCGAAACCTCCTGCACAATGCTTAGATGAGTTTGATAATTATATTGTTAAGCAAGAAAATTTTAATATGAGAGTAGAGAATCATTTAATGGAAAATTCTCAAGCTATTAGTGAATTGCATGGTATTGTGGAGAGAACCTCCAATGATGTTAAGATGCTTGTCAAACATTTTCAAATGATTCAGACTCAAATTGATCAACTCACTAAAGTGCAAAATGACTTGTTAGGAAATAATGCTAAAGAAAAACATGCTTATGAAGTAACAACTAGAGGTGGTGTTTCTACCCAGGATCCTCTATATCCTGAAGGGCATCCCAAAAGAATTGAACAAGATTCTCAACGCATTGAACCTAGAGCTCATTCTAAGAAAAAGAAGAAGAAACATAAAAATGTTGTAGAATCTTCTGAACCCTGCTAATGATCCTAATAGTATTTCTATTTCGATGCTGAAACTGAAAGTGGTAATGAACATGATAATGATAAAGATAATGATAAGAATGATACTCCCGATAAAGAAGAGGTAGAAGAAGAACTCGAAAAGCATGCTAAGAATAAAAAGTACACTAAAGAAGATTTTATTGCTGAGAAACATGGTAATGAAAGAGAACCTTGGGTGCAAAAGCAAATGCCTTTTCCTGCTAAGAAACTAAAATCAAAGGAAGAAGAACACTATAATAAATTTTGCGATTGGATGAAACCTTTATTCTTGCAAATCCCTTTGACTGATGCTATTAAATTGCCTCCTTATTCAAAGTATATGAAAGATATTGTTACTAACAAAAGGAAAATCCCCAATGAGGAAATTTCCACTATGCTTGCTAATTACTCTTTCAATGGCAAAGTTCCAAAGAAGTTGGGCGACCCAGGTATACCTACTATTCCTTGTTCTATTAAGAATAATTACGTTAAAACTGCTCTATGTGACTTGGGAGCCGGTGTTAGTGTTATGCCTTTTTCTCTTTATAAAAGACTTTATCTAGATAAGTTGATACCTACTGATATATCTTTGCAAATGGCTGATAAATCTACTGCTATTCCTGTTGGTATATGTGAGAATGTCCCTGTTCAAGTTACTACTAACTGCTTGATATTAACTGATTTTGTTGTATTGGAAATGCCTGAAGATGATAATATGTCTATTATTCTTGGGAGACCTTTTCTTAACACCGTAGGGGCTGTTATTGATTGCAACAAAGGAAAGGTTACTTTCAATGTTGATGATAGGGAACATACCGTTTATTTCCCCAAGAGGATTGAAAAAGCGTGCGGAGTTAATACTATTTCTCATGTGAGAACTATCAAAGTTGGAACCATCGATTGTCCTATATATGAGCCTAAAGAAGAATATCAAACTCTTGTTATTGGATCCATATCAATACAATTCAAGGTAACATGATTGATTTGAGGTTTATTTCTTCATATGCTATGTAAAATTTATTTGGTGGCAAGACTTGATCAACCTTGTTAACAAATACTTTTTATATGCATAGAGGAGGTAAACAACATATCTTTCTTCCTCCACTTGCTCTAGTTGCTGTAGCACTTTTAATTTGTAAAGTTCTTTGGTTATTTGAAGATTTCTAAATTTTTCCTGGCCAGTAATAATAAACTTAATACCCAGAAAATGTGCGTTTTTCAAAGTTTTCAAAAATTCACAAAAATTATACCGTTGGTCCTATTTTTCGACGAGGCACCTGGGAGCACCCGAGGATGACCTGTGGGGCACCAGAGGGCGCCACACCACTGGCCGGCGCGGCCAAGGAGGTGGCCGCGCCACCATGTGGTGTGGGCTCCCCTCTGCCCCACTTTGTCATCTCTTTCTCCCAGCACTCTCTCTCTCCCGAAAAAACTCGTACCAAGTTCATCTCTCTCGCGTTTTTGCTCCAGAGCTCCAGATTTCTCGATCTCTTTGCTCAGCCCAGATTTCTGTCTGAAATTTGGCACATTTGCTCTTCGGTATGTGACTCCTCCACCCATCCAAATAGAATTTCGTTTGGTTGAGTATATCTTGAATATTTTGCTGCTGTAGGTAACATGTTTAGTTAGCTTGCATGCTTGTTCTAAGTGGTAGAAACTAGTTTTGATGCATGATTAGTACTCTAGCAAGTTCCTATGGTAGTTTCCCTCAATTTTATGTCACCAAATCAAATTTTTATATTGGTTGTTGAAATTTCAGAAAATGGAATGGAATAGATATCACTTGAACCAGCAAGAATTGGAAGTCCAACAAGTTATGATAGTCAATCGTGAAGAGGGAGTATACCCCTCTTACTACCCGTGCGCGATTTCATGAGAAGCGCGGGGATATTTGAAGATGTTCAAACTCTAATTTCTCGTGCAGGGCTGAGTGACTTTGTTGAAGGAGAGCCAAGACAATATGTAAAATTAACTATGGCTTTTGTGCAGGACTTCAAGTTTAATTGGTCGCGATCTAACCCCACGGTCCAGTATAAAATTTACAATAAACCTGTCAACTTGCCATTTAGTGCTTTTTGTGCAGCAATTAGAATACCGCAATGGGGGTCGTGCGAGAAGATAAGGGGATCGCCGCAAGAACTCTCGGATCTTTACAAGATGATTTGCGATGGAAGGAGTTTCTCAGGTGAAAGTGGTAAAATCACTAGTATTCAGCTCCCGGCTATCCGCTACTTTGCTTATTTTATTACCAAATGCGTTCTCGCCAAAAGGATTGGTAGTAAACTTTCTATCCCGGATTTGGCTTTTCTAGCTGCAGCACTTGCAAAATAGTAGGTCTTATAATTTGGGGGCATTAATAGCTTATAGACTTGCTACTAACCGTGAGAAAGGTGGAATGTGTGGAGGCCTCATCGCCTCCCGTTTACTAGCTTTTCATAATGTAGAACCTCATCATTTTGATATTCCGTTCCCCATAGAAAAACTTGACATAGCCTCTATGATTAAACATGAATTTGTTTCAGATTCCTCCAACTTGGGTAACCTGTATTATAAGATGATATTTTATAAGAAAGTTTGGAGAATAACTAAGAAAACTGAGAAACTAGTAAGATTGCCTCGCGCCTGTTTTGTCTAACCTTGATTCCAGGGGAGATTGGTCGGTCACGGAAGGTGCACTGGATGCACATATAGAGAGAGGAGGCCAACATGCAAGAGACGACATAGAGGTCGAGGAGCACCTCGACTCATCATCCGATGCAGCAAGTTCCTCGCATCAACATGGTGGATATGCGGAGCCTCCACGCTTTTCTTCTGCGCAGGAGCTTTACTATGACTACTCCATGGACTACCCACCGGCGAGGAACGACCCTCGTTGGGATTGAACTCCACTTAGGCCAAAAGCCTAAGCTTGGGGGGAGGTATACCGGCATCACTCATTCTTTGCATATTATGATTGCTGGATACTTGTATATACTTGTTTAGTTTGTTTGAGTGGTTTTCCAATGAGAGGAAGATGATATTTGGGGAAGTGCTGCCTGAAAACAGATTCTGGGCTGTTACCGTAAAAATTCGTGTGCCCAGCCAGAACAGTATTTTGAGTTGAAAATTTTTGTGCATGTTCCCCAGGTTGTTATCTAACTTTCATTAGTTGAACACTTTTCGAACTGAGCAACGTAAGATTTTTGTAAAAATCGATTTCTGTACTGCTGTCAGGTTTTGGCAGATTTCTGCCATCTCGCTTTTCTGTGTTTCCTTTAGTTTGCTATTTCTTGTTTTTGCTTTGTTCCTTTCCAAAACACAAAAAGACCAAAAATATTTCTGTTGTTTCTCTTCACCATTTGTTTGCTTTGGTTTCTTGCATTTGTTTCGCTTTATTTGCTATTGCTAGTTTGCTATAAGAAAACCCAAAAAGATTTTGCTTTGTTTTCTTGTTTCCTCTTGTTCTTATTTGCAATTTGAAAACACCAAAAATATTTGCTGTTCTTCTTTGGTTTGTAAAGTTCTTTATGAGTTCAATGGTCTTCGGTGGCTGGAGCGTGGTTTTCATTTCATAGTATCCAAGCTACACAAGTGAAAAGGCAATAATGACGATCTACGACAATCTGATTGTGGTGAGAGGCTGGTATGAACTCTATTTGTTTTCATTTTTGTACATATACTCATCCATGTGAGCATGCTGTCGGCACCCCGGTGGTCAGGGCTAGACAAACCCAGATATCAGATCTGGCATAAGCCTAACCTAGATCTCTAGGGCCTACAGGGTGAGAATCGGTAACACAACAGTGACTCTACGACTGAAAGGAAATATATTACAACTCTTAGCAGAGTTAAGATCCAAAATTATTACACGTAGAGGTCACCGACCACAATTCAACAAGCAACGGAAAGCAAATTATGTTATCTAGATAACAAGATCGCAAAGGGCCTAAGAGGCCATAACATAAGGCGACGTCCCAGCCCATAAGTCTCAGTCGCCGCCTGAGGAACTCCAAACTACTCGTCGACGTCAAGGTAGAAGCCACCATCTCGTTGGAAGGACTTCGTCCGAAACAAAGCATGCAAGGCTGAGTACAGGGACTCAGCAAGACTTAGTACAACCCGTTAGCAAAGCGGTTATGCGAGGCTTTATGTGGAGCTTATTTTGCGGAAAGCCGCTTTTCCTTTGTAAACGGGAGGGAGCGAAGCTCGTCTATTCGGATCATTTTAAAAAGAGGTAAGAGAGCGATATCAACTCTAGCTCTAAGATCATCATGTTGAATCCACCGAATCTTCATCATTACCCGAACCTATCACCTAGGATCACCCCCTCGACACCCCGAGAAGGGATCCTTATCACACATTGACATCAAGTTTTACGATTAAGTTCAAGTTGTCTATGATCACGTAATCCATCACCAAGTCGTCCATAACCGTGGACACGGCTTTTCGAAAAGATTTACCCTGCAGGGTGTACAACTTTACCCACACGCGCCGACCGACTCTTAATGCCACTATAGATTAACACACTTCCTTGGTGTGCTCTGGCAGAGGGTGGTCGACCAAAACCTTTCCCTTACTTCGCCTATTCCATGAGTCAAACTAACCGGGGAGCTCCGTCATCGTAGGTAGCCACTCTCCGAGGCGGTCCCGGTCATTATGCGCAGGGGATCCAGCTTCAATGCCTTCAGCATCCTTCACCCTAGCCACGCCCGTATGATGCACTTTGAAAACCTTTTCCACCTTTCCCCCATGCGTATGGCAAATGGAACTCGCAAACTAATTGACTCATGGGTAAGCTAGGTAAGTTCGGGCCAAGGGGTTCCCATGGGCCCCGTGTGGCTGTACGCTCAGTCTTGGTTCCGAAGGCGAGAACTCAGGTCCTAGTATCGGCGAGAACGAGTCAAATCACCACATACCCATGTGGCGGCCCATCCAAGCCTTTAGCATGTTTATTAACATCATCTCTGATCTTACCACGTCATCCTGACAAACTAGGTTCATTCGTAGCTCGATTCATCAACCGGATGGATCGGACTTCAACAGCTAAGCATGGCTAAGCATATCATATACAAGGCCCTAGCGATGCGATCAAGCTCAACCTAGTTTTGCTGGGAGCGGTGGATCAGGAACTTTAGGCTACAAGGATAGATGGTGCACACATAGGATATCTACAACTGCCGATAAAACATATTTGAAGCGTATGCAATATGTAATAACCAGAAGTAAAAGCATTTCGAAACCATATATGAACCAGGTTAGGGCTTGCCTTGTCCCTCGTTGTTCTGACGCTGCTCTTCGGTGGCGTTGATCTCAGGCTCGCGTTCGGTCCCTATCGTGAAGAACCAAACACCGGAAAGGAAGAGCACAATCAAGACAGGGTATAATGCAATGCACATACAATATGATGACATGTCATATTAAGGGGTTTGGGTAACACTAGGTGCATCGATGGGAATTAAAGGGGTTCGGCTTTGAACCCCGACATATGAGAGGGGTCAAATTAGGGTTTCTACTAAGGCTCATATTTAATTGGTTCAAAGATGTATGAAACATGGATAAACAACTAGGATTTGTTTTTCTGATCATTTTGATATATAATTTTATATTTTTCTGATTTAAAATGAATTATTTATGAATTTCCCAAGTTTAATTCATTTTAAATCAATTTCAGAAAATTATATAAATAATAATAAAGTTGGACCCACATGTCATAATTTTATTCTTTTCTAAAATATTTATGAAATTATTAAAATTCTGACTAGGGGACCCACATGTCATTATTTTTCTATTTACCGAAATTACAGAAATGAATTACTGGAAAATGGAAAAACAATTACTGCGTCACGCTGACGTCATGCTGACGTCAGCGCGGCCATTGTTATCTGTGAGCTCGGGCTGAGCTCTAAATTGGCCGATTTGGGGAGCAATCGAAGGCGTGCGGGTGGGGGAAAGAATCAGGCCGACGCAGGCGACCTAAAGGAGGCGGCGCCGCCTCGGATTGGTCGCCGGAGCGCGGCCTCCGGCGAGGTGCGGCGGCGGCCGGGGGCAGGTGCACGTAGCGGCGGCGCTAGAGGGCGCAATCGACAAGGGCGAGGGTACGGGGAGGTTAAGCAGCTCACCACGAAGCTCCGGAGCTGGTCAGTGAGGCCGGAGGTGGCCGGAAACGCCGGCGAGGACGTCGGCCGGGGGTGGGGAAGGAGCGGTCGATTCCGTCGATCGGAGCCCTCCCGACTAGCGCGCGTTGGCGGGAAGGAGTCTGGCGTCGAGGCGGAGCTACTGGGACGCTCGCCGAAGCTCGGGAAGGCGAGGAGCAGCGGGGACGGCCGGCATCTGTGAGCTCGTTTAGGGTTTCGTGGCGCGAGGGAGAGCCAGGGAGAGGAAGAAGAGGAAGTTGGGGAGGCTAGGGTTTCTCCACGGCGGCAGCAGGGGTACTTGTAGGCCGCCGGGGGCGGCGGAGATGATCCTGGCCGGCCAGGCCATCGGGTGGCCGGCGAGCAGCCAGGCAGCAGCTTCGGTCGGCGGGGAGAAGATGAACATTTTGCAAAAACCCCCCTGGGGAAAGTTTGGGCTGGTGGTGGGTTTGCTGTTGGGCCACCTGGGCCGAGCCAGAGAGAAAGAGAGAGGGAAAGAGAGTGGGCTGAGCCCAGGGAGAGGGAAGAGAGGGGTTCTCTCTATTTTTTTCTGGTTTTTTTATTTCTCATTTCAAATTCAATTTTCAAATCTGTTTTGAATTTTGTTTGAACTCAAATTTTGCAGAGAAGATATTAAACACACATGGACTTATTGAATAACAACAAAACCATGTTGCTTAGTATTAAAAACTTGGAAGATTTGAATGAGAAAGAGATAGAGAGGGATTTGCATAATTCAAAATGGAGATGCAAAATTTTACTTATATGCAAACTATATGCATGCAATGCTCATGAACACTCATTTATTCAAGATAACAAGGTTGGGATGTTACAACTCTACCCCCCTTACAAGAATCTCGTCCTCGAGATTCCTAGATTTTAGAAAAGAATGAAGGGTACTCAGATCGTAAACGATCTTCTCGTTCCCAGGTTGCTTCTTGCTCAGAATGATTAGACCATCGAACTTTCGGGAACTTGATGCTCGACGTCGAGTTTTACGCTCGGCTTCATCAAGGATACGAACAGGATGTTCTCGATAGGTTAGATCCTCTTGAAGGTCAAGAGTCTCGTGATCAACACCACGGATAGGATCTTTGAAGCAACGCTTGAGTTGCGACACATGGAAGACATCATGAACTTCAGGAAAGTTGGAAGGTAACTCCAACTTGTAGGAAACATTACCACGCTTGGCAAGGACGCGGAAAGGACCAACATAGCGAGGTGCTAGTTTGCCTTTGATACCGAAGCGACGGACACCCTTGAGAGGAGTGACTCGAAGATAAGCTTGATCACCAATTTCATACTTTACTTCTTGATGATGGCGATCATAGTAGCTCTTTTGACGTGACTGAGCAGTTTTCAGACGCTCGCGAATGATGCGAACTTGATCTTCTGCTTCATTAATTATATCTGGTCCAAAGAACTTTCTTTCTCCGGTTTCGGACCAGTTCAAAGGAGTTCTACACCTTCTGCCATACAAAGCTTCAAAAGGTGCCATGCCCAGGCTAGATTGGAAACTGTTGTTATAGGTGAACTCGGCAAATGGAAGGCACTTTTCCCAATCTTTACCGAAGGATATAACACAGGCCCTGAGCATGTCTTCAAGAATTTGATTCACTCTTTCGGTTTGACCACCGGTTTGAGGATGATAGGTCTGTGTTGAAGGAAAGACGAGTTCCCATAGCTTGTTGAAAGCTAGACCGGAACTTTGAGGTGAAAAGACTTCCACGATCAGAGATGATCTTCTTAGGAACACCATGAAGACCGACTATCCGTGAGATATACGGATCCGCTAGTTGACTAGCTTTTATGTCTTCTCGGATAGGAAGGAAGTGAGCAACCTTGGATAGACGATCAATGACTACCCATATAGCATCTCTTCCATTTTTGGTCTTGGGGAGACCGAGTAATGAAATCCATGCCAATTTCATCCCATTTCCACTCGGAATTGATAGAGGTTGGAGAGTGCCAGCAGGTCTTTGATGTTCAGCTTTTACGCGACGACAAACGTCGCATTCAGCAACAAACTTAGCGATATCTTGTTTCATCCCAGACCACCAGAATCTTTGACGGAGATCCCGATACATTTTGGTACTACCAGGATGGATGGAGAGGGGTGATTCATGAGCTTCTTTAAGGATTAGCTCTTTGAGATCCGATTTATCCGGCACGACTAGACGCTTACCGAAATAAACGGTACCTTGATCATCGATGGAGAAACATTTAGCAACTCCGCTAGCAATGTTCTTCTTGATATCGGTAATGCCAGAATCTTGCTTCTGAGCCTTATTGATCTGGTCTTCAAGAGAGGGCTTCACCTCTAAATTAGCAAGGAATCCACTAGGAACAATCTCAAGGTTGAGTTTTGCAAGTTCCTCATAGAGAGAAGGTTGCGCTTGCTTAACCATCGGATTGTTGCAATAGGACTTCCGACTTAGCGCATCGAGCAACGACATTGGCTTTGCCGGGTTTATAGTTGAGACCCGGGTCATAATCTTTTATGACTTCCAACCATCTTCTCTGTCTGTTATTCAGATCCGGTTGGGTGAAAAGATACTTCAGACTTTGATGATCTGAGTACAACTCGCAACGATTACCATAAAGGTAAGGTCGCCATTGCTTAAGAGCATGGATCACAGCTGCAAGCTCGAGATCATGAGTAGGATAATTTAGCTCATGTGGTTTCAACTGTCGAGAGGCATAGGCCACCACATGGCCATCTTGCATCAACACACATCCGAGCCCTTGGAGAGAGGCATCGCAATAGACAACGAAGTCTTTGCTTGTGTCCGGAAGGACGAGCACAGGAGCAGTAGTCAGCTTGGTTTTCAATACCTGGAAACTCTCTTCAGCCTTTTCTGACCATTCGAACTTCTTGTCTTTCTTGAGAAGATCGGTCATTGGCTTGGCAATCTTGGAGAAATTTTCAATGAATCGGCGGTAATAACCTGCCAGACCGAGAAAACTTCGAATCTCCTTAGCTGACTTAGGTGTCTTCCAGTCAAGAACGGCTTGAACTTTATCTGGAATGACTGCAACACCTTTTTCGGAGATAACATGACCAAGGAAGATGAGCTCTTTTAACCAGAACTCACATTTAGAAAACTTGGCGTAGAGACGGTGTTCACGAAGTTTGGTTAGCACCAGACGTAGATGTTCATCATGTTCATCCTCGGTTTTGGAGTAGATCAAAATATCGTCGATGTAGACCACGACGAACTTGTCAAGATACTCCATGAAAACAGAGTTCATGAGCCGCATAAAAGTGGCGGGAGCATTTGTAAGGCCAAAGGACATGACGGTGTACTCGTAAAGACCATAACGAGTTGTGAACGCTGTTTTTGGAATGTCCTCTTTTCGGATTTTGATTTGATGGTACCCCGATCTCAAATCCATCTTTGAGAAGATCGTGGCACCGGACAACCGATCAAAAAGATCATTGATTATAGGAAGAGGGTATTTGTTTTTGATTGTCATCTGCATTGAGCGGACGGTAATCAACAACCAGCCGCGGAATGTTGGTATCTCTCTTCTTGACAAAGAGGGCGGGGCAACCCCGGGAGGAAGTACTTGGGTTGTATGAAGTTCTTCTCTTCCAACTCCTCTAACTGCTTCTTCAGTTCAACCAACTCTTCCGGAGGCATACAATATGGTCTCCGGGAAACAGGGGCTGTTCCGGGAACTAACTCAATGACAAAATCCACACTTCGATCAGGTGGCATGCCAGGTAACTCTTCAGGGAAGACATCTGGAAAGTCACGGACCACCCAGACATCAGAGATTTCTGGTTTAGGTAGGGCTTCAATGGCATACAACTCGGCTTCGAGGGGTAAACCTTGCCGATGGAGATATTGCGAGATGAAGCCCGATACAGAACACTTTTGCCGGAAAGATTGGTCGGTACAATAGACCTAGGCTGAGCAATCAATGACAGCCTTATGCTTTACTAGCCAATCCATGCCCAAGATGACATCAATGTCGGTTGACTTGAGGGCAATGAGAGAGGTGGGGAACCACACCGGCCCTATACCGATTATAACCTCGGGGTAATCCGGATAGTTTGCCAATGAGAACCAGGAGTTGTGATCTCTAGAGGAGAGGGCATTGTCTCGAAGGGTATATCATGCTTTCTTGCAAACTCTTGAGATATGAATGTATGCGATGCTCCGGAATCAAACGGGAACTGTAGCTAGGATTGAGTTTATATAGAGCGTACCCATTAGGACGCTTGGATCCTCTTCAGCCTCATCAGCAGAGACATGGGTCAGACGAGCACGACCAGAGGGATATTTGTCATCCTTCTTGGGCTGAGAATATCCACGACCAGCAGACTTATGGGGGCACTCCTTAGAGTAGTGGCCAGGCTGACCACAAGAGTAGCAAGCACCACTAGGCACAGTACCCATGGCAGGACGATAGCTTGAACCACCAGAGGGTGGCTTTGAGTTATTGCCCGAAGACCTTGGTGCATAGGGAGCACGAGGTACAGCATTGTAAGGGATCCAGACTCGGCGCTTCTTGTTGTGAGAGGAAGACGCACGAGAATCACCTTCTTCACGCTTCTTGGATTTTTCCATTTCCTTTCTTCCGTTCTCCATCGAAGAGCACGATTATGCAGGTCTTGGAATGACTCGAAGGTGAAAGGAAGCATCTCATAGCGAAGCTCGGGGTTAAGTCCCTTTCGAACAGATCTTGCTTGTCGGCATCATCAACCACATCACGTGGTGCATAGCGAGACAGCCTGAGTGAACTCACGTCCATATGTCTCCACATCCAGCCTTCCCCGACCGAAGTCCAGGAATTCCCTCCTTTTGATGTCCATGACAGTCTTGGGGATATAGGCTGCACGGAAAGCTGTGACAAACTCCTCCCAGGTAACATCATGTCCTGGCGCTTGAAGAGCCAGAAAACCTTCCCACCAAGAACCAGCTGCACCTTCTAACTGGTAGGTGGCGAAGTTCACGCGTTCACCTGGTGGAACATGAAGAGCGTTGAACTTGCGTTCGATGGTGCGAAGCCAATCATCAGCATCAAGAGGCTCCTTGGGGTGGGTGAAGACAGGAGGTAGTGCACGGATGAAGTCCCCAAGTGTGACACAGTTGTCGGGACGACGTTCTGTGTTTTGAGCTACACGCTCCAGGAGTTGTTCATTCCTCAGGCGGTTGGTCTCAATGTTGTTAAGAACCTGCGCCATTGTGGGAGGTGGCGGCAGTTCCGGTTCAGCATTGTTTTGTCCACGTCGGTTACGACCACGACCACGACCAGCCATCCTGAAGAGAAAGACAAAGACCATGAGAAACAGATTCCTTGGAAAGAATTCAACGGAACGATAACATTCACTGAATGGAAGGAACAAAATCCAGATCAACTGATGTAACTTTAGAAACACTGAGTTAAGCAACCAAGTACGGAGTACTTTTAGAGAAAACAACCCAAACCCGTAGATCCTATAATTTTGGAAACAACAGGGTAGAGGTAAAACCTTTTTCAATCAAAACAAGGTAAGTGACTCAGCATTAGAATGACCCAGATAAGGAGTAAAAAGAATCCTATTCAGATGCTTTTGCAAATACTTTTAGGTTTCAAATAGTTTTCACAACTACTAGACTCAACATCGACCAGTCGGAAGGGTTTCCTATAGGCAGTCCTGCTCTGATACCAAAACCTGTCGGCACCCCGGTGGTCAGGGCTAGACAAACCCAGATATCAGATCTGGCATAAGCCTAACCTAGATCTCTAGGGCCTACAGGGTGAGAATCGGTAACACAACAGTGACTCTACGACTGAAAGGAAATATATTACAACTCTTAGCAGAGTTAAGATCCAAAATTATTACACGTAGAGGTCACTGACCACAATTCAACAAGCAACGGAAAGCAAATTATGTTATCTAGATAACAAGACTGCAAAGGGCCTAAGAGGCCATAACATAAGGCGACGTCCCAGCCCATAAGTCTCAGGCTGCCGCCCGAGGAACTCCAAACTACTCGTCGACGTCAAGGTAGAAGCCACCATCTGTTGGAAGGACTTCGTCCGAAACAAAGCATGCAAGGCTGAGTACGGGGACTCAGCAAGACTTAGTACAACCTCGTTAGCAAAGCGGTTATGCGAGGCTTTATGTGGAGCTTATTTTGCGGAAAGCCGGTTTTCCTTTGTAAACGGGAGGGAGCGAAGCTCGTCTATTCAGATCATTTTAAAAAGAGGTAAGAGAGCGATATCAACTCTAGCTCTAAGATCATCATGTTGAATCCACCGAATCTTCATCATTACCTGAACCTATCACCTAGGATCACCCCCTCGACACCCTGAGAAGGGATCCTTATCACACATTGACATCAAGTTTTACGATTAAGTTCAAGTTGTCTATGATCACAGAATCCATCACCAAGTCGTCCATAACCGTGGACACGGCTTTTCGAAAAGATTTACCCTGCAGGGGTGTACAACTTTACCCACACGCGCCGACCGACTCTTAATGCCACTATAGATTAACACACTTCCTTGGTGTCTGGCGAGAGGGTGGTCGACCAAAACCTTTCCCTTACTTCGCCTATTCCATGAGTCAAACTAACCGGGAGCTCCGTCATCGTAGGTAGCCACTCTCCGAGGCGGTCCCGGTCATTATGCGCGGGGATCCAGTTCAATGCCTTCGGCATCCTTCACCCTAGCCACGCCCTGTATGATGCACTTTGAAAACCTTTTCCACCTTTCCCCCATGCGTATGGCAAATGGAACTCGCAAACTAATTGACTCATGGGTAAGCTAGGTAAGTTCGGGCCAAGGGGTTCCCATGGGCCCCGTGTGGCTGTACGCTCAGTCTTGGTTCCGAAGGCGAGAACTCGAGGTCCTAGTATCGGCGAGAACGAGTCAAATCACCACATACCCATGTGGCGGCCCATCCAAGCCTTTAGCATGTTTATTAACATCATCTCCGATCTTACCACGTCATCCCGACAAACTAGGTTCATTCGTAGCTCGATTCATCAACCGGATGGATCGGACTTCAACAACTAAGCATGGCTAAGCATATCATATACAAGGCCCTAGCGATGCGATCAAGCTCAACCTAGTTTTGTCTGGGAGCGGTGGATCGGGAACTTTAGGCTACAAGGATAGATGGTGCACACATAGGATATCTACAATCGCCGATAAAACATATTTGAAGCGTATGCAATATGTAATAACCGAAGTAAAAGCATTTCGAAACCATATATGAACCAGGTTAGGGCTTGCCTTGTCCCTCGTTGTTCGACGTTGCTCTTCGGTGGCGTTGATCTCAGGCTCGCGTTCGGTCCCTATCGTGAAGAACCAAACACCGGAAAGGAAGAGCACAATCAAGACAGGGTATAATGCAATGCACATACAATATGATGACATGTCATATTAAGGGGTTTGGGTAACACTAGGTGCATCGATGGGAATTAAAGGGGTTCGGCTTTGAACCCCGACATATGAGAGGGGTCAAATTAGGGTTTCTACTAAGGCTCATATTTAATTGGTTCAAAGATGTATGAAACATGGATAAACAACTAGGATTTGTTTTTCTGATCATTTTGATATATAATTTTATATTTTTCTGATTTAAAATGAATTATTTATGAATTTCCCAAGTTTAATTCATTTTAAATCAATTTCAGAAAATTATATAAATAATAATAAAGTTGGACCCACATGTCATAATTTTATTCTTTTCTAAAATATTTATGAAATTATTAAAATTCTGACTAGGGGACCCACATGTCATTATTTTTCTATTTACCGAAATTACAGAAATGAATTACTCGGAAAATGGAAAAACAATTATCGCGTCACGCCGACGTCATGCGACGTCGGCGCGGCCATTGTTATCCGTGAGCTCGGGCTGAGCTCAAGATTGGCCGATTCGGGGAGCAATCGAAGGCGTGCGGGTGGGGGAAAGAATCAGGCCGACGCAGGCGACCTAAGGAGGCGGCGCCGCCTCGGATTGGTCGCCGGAGCGCGGCCTCCGGCGAGGTGCGGCGGCGGCCGGGGCAGGTGCACGTAGCGGCGGCGCTAGAGGGCGCAATCGACAAGGGCGAGGGTACGGGGAGGTTAAGCAGCTCACCACGAAGCTCCGGAGCTGGTCAGTGAGGCCGGAGGTGGCCGGAAACGCCGGCGAGGACGTCGGCCGGGGGTGGGGAAGGAGCGGTCGATTCCGTCGATCGGAGCCCTCCCGACTAGCGCGCGTTGGCGGGAAGGAGTCTGGCGTCGAGGCGGAGCCACCGGGACGCTCGCCGAAGCTCGGGAAGGCGAGGAGCAGCGGGGACGGCCGGCATCTGTGAGCTCGTTTAGGGTTTCGTGGCGCGAGGGAGAGCCAGGGAGAGGAAGAAGAGGAAGTTGGGGAGGCTAGGGTTTCTCCACGGCGGCAGCAGGGGTACTTGTAGGCCGCCGGGGGCGGCGGAGATGATCCTGGCCGGCCAGGCCATCGGGTGGCCGGCGAGCAGCCAGGCAGCAGCTTCGGTCGGCGGGGAGAAGATGAACATTTTGCAAAAACCCCCCTGGGGAAAGTTTGGGCTGGTGGTGGGTTTGCTGTTGGGCCACCTGGGCCGAGCCGAGAGAGAAGAGAGAGAGAAAGGTGGGCTGAGCCCAAGGAGAGAGAAGAGAGGGGTTCTCTCTATTTTTTTCTGGTTTTTTTTTATTTCTCATTTCAAATTCAATTTTCAAATCTGTTTTGAATTTTGTTTGAACTCAAATTTTGCAGAGAAGATATTAAACACACATGGACTTATTGAATAACAACAAAACCATGTTGCTTAGTATTAAAAACTTGGAAGATTTGAATGAGAAAGAGATAGAGAGGGATTTGCATAATTCAAAATGGAGATGCAAAATTTTACTTATATGCAAACTATATGCATGCAATGCTCATGAACACTCATTTATTCAAGATAACAAGGTTGGGATGTTACACATGCTTAGTTGGTTCATGTGAGGTATATGTTATTTGAGAAAGTCTAGTAGTTTATGATCTCTCATGTTTAGCTCCAATCTATTAATATGAGTAGCATGTCATGGATGTTTGCTTGCATTGTTTTATTCATAAGTAAGTATGGCATTGTGGTATCCTCCTCTGAATAATTCATTTATATCGACTTGGCACATGCTCACGCATGCATATGACTGAACAAAAGTCAATTAAGCCTCGATGATCTATATTGCTTCAGAGTTCTTGTATCACTTTTATGCCTTCGTTAATTTATTTTGCCGCAAGCATGATTATGACGAGTTCATCGCTCTCTTGATTTGTCGCTCCCTAGTCTATTGCTAGCCTACACTTGTACCGAGCGGGAACGCTGCTCGTGCCTCCAAACACATGAAAACCAAGTCATTCCGAGTGTCCACCATAAATACCTATGCATGGCATTTCAAACCATTCCAAGTAAATTCTCATGCGCTACCTTTAAAATCTTCAAAATGCTTCTTAATTTGTGTTAATGTTTCATAGCTCATGAGGAAGTATGTGGTGTTTAGCTTTCAACCTTGTCATTTACTTTTGACGGACTCTCATATGGAATAGTGGCACATCCGCTTATCCAATAATTTTGCAAAAAGAGTCGGCAATGGGATTCCCGATCCCGAATTAATTAAACTTAAATAGACACTCCTCCATGGTTTGTGATTGTTGGACGGCACCCGAAGGATTCGGTTAGCCATGGCTTGTGTAAGCAAAGGTTGGGGGGAGTGTCATCATCATAATAAAACTAAAATAAAAAGGCACTCCTTCATGGTATGAGATTGTTGGCAGGCACCCGAGGATTCGGTTAGCCATGGTTTGTGTAAGAAAGGTTGGAAGGAGTGCCACATAAATATGCAATAATTCATGGGAGCCGCTCTTGAAAGTCCGGTTGGCGAGGTAGTTGGTGTACCCATTACCACTCGTTGACAACAACAAACACCTCTCAAAATAATTTTACTCCTGACTTATAAAAATAAAAAGCTCTAGCGCATGTTAATCCCTGCTTCCCTCTGCGAAGGGTCAATCTTTTACTTTTATGTTGTGTCTCCATTATTTCTTTGAGTACTATCTTGAGAGCACAACTGTCATTCTTAGTACAATATGCTTGTCTCAAAATATGATTGATTGTGGTATAACTTTGATGCATTTATCTTTTGACAATCACTACTTCTAGTCTTTCTATGAACTCCGGAGGTGCCCGGGCATTTATGTTTTGCCAATCAAATACAGGCAAGCGAGATACCACTTTATCATACTCTCTTATGAACATTGCAATCTTGCTTATGTACATGATTCTTGATGCTTATTATTAATTGTTGGTACCTCTCCATGATTGACATAGTTGTTAGATGATCTTATTTGCATGTGTCTCATTATGAACTGCTTAAGTATTAGCCATGACATGAGAATATATACATCATATGAGCAAATGTGTTCGTGAAAGTTCTTTTATCGCTCAGTTGTTAACTGAATTGCTTGAGGACAAGCAATAAGCTAAGCTTGGGGGAGTTGATACGTCCAAAACGTATCTACTTTCCCGAACACTTTTGCTATTGTTTGGCCTCTAATTTGTGTATTTTGGATGCAACTAACACGGACTAACGCTGTTTTCAGCAGAACTGCTCTGGTGTCTCGTTTTTGTGCAGAAATCCAACTTTCGGGAAAAACCTCGGAATTTATGCAGAAGGCCCTATTTTCCCAGGAAACTAACGGAGCCAGAAGGGCAATTGAAGTGGAGGCCCGAGGGCCCCACACCATAGGGCGGCGCGGCCCGGGGGGCCCGCGCGGCCCTGTGGTGTGGCCCCCTCGCCCGGCCTCCGACGCCCTCCTTCGGACTACTTATTCGCCTCAACCTAAAAACGCCAGAAGAGAAGTGGAAGTCGCCAGAAACCCTCCAGAACGCCGCCACATCGCGAAACTCCGTCGCGGGAGCCAGAAGTCTCCGTTCTGGCACTCCGCCGGGACGGGGAATTGGAGGAGATCATCACCGCCATCACCGCCAATGCCTCTACATCAACCAGCCATGTTTCCCCCATCCATGTGTGAGTAATTCCCCGCTGTAGGCCGAAGGGGATGGTAGGGATTGGATGAGATTGGTCATGTAATAGCATAAGATTGTTAGGGCATAGTGCCTAGTGTCCGTAGATGGTACTTTTATGATATTGTTGCAACTTGTTATGCTTAATGCTTGTCACTAGGGCCCGAGTTCCATGATCTCAGATCTGAACATGTTATTATTTCATCAAGATATTCGTTATTTATGATCTTACCTGCAAGTTGTATACACATGTCGCTGTCCGGAACCAATGGCCCCGAAGTGACAGAAATCGGGACAACCGGAGGGGATGGTAGTGATGTGAGGATCACATGTGTTCACGGAGTGTTAATGCTTTGCTCCGGTACTCTATTAAAAGGAGTACCTTAATATCCAGATAGTTTCCCTTGAGGCCCGTGCCGCCACCGGCTGGTAGGACAAAAGATGTTGTGCAAGTTTCTCATTGCGAGCACGTACGACTATAATTGGAACACATGCCTATTGATTGATTAGTACTTGGATACCGTTTTATTATTATCTCGCAAATGCCCCGCTATGATTGTTACATGAGTTTCTCTCATCCATGCAACGCCCGTTATCCGTCCCCGTGCCTACGATATTTTAATCCCGCTTGTTTACTATAATCACTACTGCTGTCTTTGTTACTCTGCTGCTGTTATTTCACTACGCTATCTGCTATAAAACTCGTTACTACTGATAAACTCTTGCGAGCAAGTCCGTTTCCAGTGCAACTGAATTGACAACTCCGTTGTTAAGGCTTCCAAGTGTTCTTTGTCTCCCCTTGTGTCGAATCAATAAATTGGGTAATACTTCCCTCGAAGACTGTTGCGATCCCCTATACTTGTGGGTCATCAGCCGCCGCCGCCAATCCCATCTCGGGGGATTCTGGAGATCACCTCCGGCACCCTGCCGGAGAGGCGAATCATCTCCCGGAGGACTCTTCACCGCCATGGTCGCCTCCGGAGTGATGAGTGAGTAGTTCACCCCTGGACTATGGGTCCATAGCAGTAGCTAGATGGTTGTCTTCTCCTCATGTGCTTCATTGTTGGATCTTGTGAGCTGCCTAACATGATCAAGATCATCTATTTGTAATTCTATATGTTGTGGTTGTCGGGATCCGATGGATAGAGAATACTATGTTATGTTGATTATCAATCTATTACCTATGTGTTGTTTATGATCTTGCATGCTCTCCGTTATTAGTAGAGGCTCTGGCCAAGTTTTTGCTCTTAACTCCAAGAGGGAGTATTTATGCTCGATAGTGGGTTCATGCCTCCATTAAATCGGGACGGTGACAGAAAGTTCTAAGGTTGTGGATGTGCTCGTTGCCACTAGGGATAAAACATTGATGCTATGTCCGAGGATGTAGTTATTGATTACATTACGCACCATACTTAATGCAATTGTCCGTTGTTTTGCAACTTAATATCGGAAGGGTTCGGATGATAACTCTGAAGGTGGACTTTTTAGGCATAGATGCATGCTGGATAGCGGTCTATGTACTTTGTCGTAATGCCCAATTAAATCTCACAATATTCATCATATCATGTATGTGCATTGTTATGCCCTCTCTATTTGTCAATTGCTCGATCGTAATTTGTTCACCCAACATGCTATTTATCTTATGGGAGAGACACCTCTAGTGAATCGTGGACCCCGGTCCATTCTTTTACATCGAATACAATCTCATCGCAATACTTGTTCTACTCGTTTTCTGCAAACAATTATCATCCACACTATACATCTAATCCTTTGTTACAGCAAGCCGGTGAGATTGACAACCTCACTCGTTTCGTTGGGGCAAAGTACTTTGGTTGTGTTGTGCAGGTTCCACGTTGGCGCCGGAATCCCCGGTGTTGCGCCGCACTACATCCCGCCGCCATCAACCTTCAACGTGCTTCTTGGCTCCTCCTGGTTCGATAAACCTTGGTTTCTTTCTGAGGGAAAACTTGCTGCTGTGCGCATCATACCTTCCTCTTGGGGTTCCCAACGAACGTGTGAGTTACACGCCATCACGTAACACCAGGGATTCTGGCGCCAACGTGGAACCTGCACAACACAAAGTACTTAGCCCCAACGTAACAGTGAGGTTGTCAATCTCACCGGCTTGCTGTAAACAAAGGATTAGATGTATAGTGTGGAAGATGATGGTTGTTTGCGAAGAACAGTAAAGAACAAGTATTGCAGTAGATTGTATTTCAGATGTAAAGAATGGACCGGGATCCACAGTTCACTAGTGGTGTCTCTCCCATAAGATAAATAGCATGTTGGGTGAAAAAATTACGGTTGGGCAATTGACAAATAAAGAAGGCATAACAATGCACATACATATATCATGATGAGTACTATGAGATTTAATCAGGGCATTACGACAAAGTACATATACCGCTATCTAGCATGCATCTATGCCTAAAAAGTCCACCTTCAGGTTATCATCCGAACCCCTTCCAGTATTAAGTTGCAATCAACAGACAATTGCATTAAGTATGGTGCGTAATGTAATCAACACAAATATCCTTAGACAAAGCATCGATGTTTTATCCCTAGTGGCAACAGCACATCCACAACCTTAGAACTTTCTGTCACTGGTCCTGCATTCAATGGAGGCATGAACCCACTATCGAGCATAAATACTCCCTCTTGGAGTCACAAGTATCAACTTGGCCAGAGCCTCTACTAGCAACGGAGAGCATGCAAGAACATAAACAACACATTGATACGTCTCCGACGTATCGATAATTTCTTATGATCCATGCCATATTATTGATGATACCTACATGTTTTATGCACACTTTATGTCATATTCGTGCATTTTCTGGAACTAACCTATTAACAAGATGCCGAAGAGCAGCTTGCTTGTTTTCTGCTGTTTTTGGTTTCAAAAATCCTAGTAACGAAATATTCTCGGAATTGGACGAAATCAAGACCCGGGGTCCTATTTTGCCACGAACCTTCCAGAAGACCGAAAGGGATACGAAGTGGGGCGACGAGGCGCCGCCACCATAGGGCCCCGCGGCCAAGGGGGCCCGCGCCGCCCTATGGTGTGGGCCCCTCGTCAGCCCTCCGACTCGCCTTCCGCCTACTTAAAGCCTCCGTCGCGAAACCCCCGAGGCGAAAACCACGATACAGAAAACCTTCCGGAGACGCCGCCGCCGCCAATCCCATCTCGGGGGATTCCGGAGATCTCCTCCGGCACCCTGCCGGAGAGGGGATTCATCTCCCGGAGGACTCTACACCGCCATGGTCGCCTCCGGAGTGATGAGTGAGTAGTTCACCCCTAGACTATGGGTCCATAGCAGTAGCTAGATGGTTGTCCAACATGATAGCACAATGAGGAGAAGACAACCATCTAGCTACTGTTATGGACCCATAGTCCAGGGGTGAACTACTCACACATCGATCATGGCGATGAAGAGCCCTCCGGGAGATGATTCCCCTCTCCGGCAGGGTGCCGGAGGCGATCTCCTGAATCCCCCGAGATGGGATTGGCCGCGGCGGCGTCTCTGGAAGGTTTTCCGTATCGTGGCTCTCGGTACTGGGGTTTTCGCGATGAAGGCTTTAAGTAGGCGGAAGGGCGGAGTCGGAGGGCTGACAGGGGGGCCACACCATAGGACGGTGCGGGCCCCCCTTGGCCACGCGGCCCTATGGGGTCGGCGCCCCGTCGCCCCACTTCGTTTCCCTTTCGATCTTCTGGAAGCTTCGTGGAAAAATAAGACCCTGCGCGTTGATTTCGTCCAATTCCGAGACTATTTCCTTTGTAGGATTTCTGAAACCAAAAACAGCAGAAAACAACAACTGGCTCTTCGGCATCTCGTCCATAGGTTAGTGCCGGAAAATGCATAAAAATAACATAAAGTGTGTATAAAACATGTGAGTATCATCATAAAAGTAGCATGGAACATAAGAAATTATAGATACATTTGAGACGTATCACGTACTGCAAATCCTCTTTCTGCAAAGGTTGTATTTCTAGATAGCTAAGGTGGATTCGAATCTGCCGTGGTTCGAGCAACTTCAGGTAAGCCTTCTTGCACTCGATTAATGGAAGTAGTGTATAGCAAGGTCAAGACATGTGGCTCGGTGTAATGAATCTATTTGAATCATGTTGTGGGTTCAATCTGATAGTTCTCTAACAGGTCAGCCAAAATAGAAATTAAGTTTTTTTCTAAAACGGAAATGCAAATTAAGATGAACACAAACATTAGTTATCATAATAGCTGATCATACATACATACTTGCTAAGAGCAAAAGCTTGCCATAGTTTTACCACCCATACAATTAATTAGCAGTTCGGATAAGATAACCTTATATAAGTATAACTACAAATGCATTTGCTAAGGGCTCATGGGACAACGAGAACTAGACAACCGCGAACTTTATGACCAGCATGTCACAGCGGCATCGAAAGATCTTGACCTTCAACTTTGATCCAATGCGAAGTTTGGCACCGTCAATGAACTTTTTCCACCTAGAAGTAACAGCCAAGCGGCCATCTGTGGGACTGATGGAGTACCGTCCCTCCACGGTGAGACCTTCACTCTCCATGACGAGGGATATCTTGCCCCTTCGGCCAGCATTGAGATCCCTGGAGATACTTTTAGGAAATTTCTGATTCAAAGCAAGAGATACCACCAAAAATTAGTCAATGGCACAAATGACTGAACCATGTGAGACTTTGAGCAGAGAAGACATCAAGATAAAAGCAGTTATGCTGTCATATATATACTCACGAACATAGCCTTCAGATGCGTCCTGGTCACCACACGGGTGGCCACAACAATGAGCTGAGACCTCGGTGATCTGGCTGGGGCAGGTGCAGGAGCCTGGGCTGGTACACGAGCTGGTGCTGATGCAGGAGACTGCTGGGCAGGTGCAGTAAACGGTGCCTAGCTCTAGAGGAACCGGTGCTGATGCAGGAGACTATTGGGCAGGTGCAGTAAATGGTGCAGCTAGAGGAACCAGTGTCGATGCGAGAGCCTCGCCGGGCGGGTGTAGTATATGGGGCCTCTACAGGAACCAATGCTGATGTAGGGGCCTCGCTGGGTAGATGCAAGAAACGGAGCTGGTACGAGAACCGGTGCTGATGCGAGGAGAGTGGGAAGCCGGTGCCGGTGCCGGTGTGGGTGCCCTTTGTGACATCCGCTCATGTTCCATCGGGGATCCGCAGCTTTGATCATGTTAAACCCAGCAAGCTAGAACAGGGGGAATAGTTTAGAACAACTGCTCAGAATGCAGTAATCAAAGGATATGAGTACAAAAAAGTTACATATTATATATTTGGAAGTGTGTCCAACTCTGTAAGTAGTTACGTATATCTGCCCGTTTGAGTGTCTGATCCTCAGCTCGTCACCCTTCTTCAGACCGTAGTCAAAAGCAAATTTTCTCCAATCATGTCCATACAAGTATGTGATGGCCTGCGTCTTGTAGACATACACCTCATAGACCGTGTAGGTGTTCATCAATTTGCCATTGTCATGCATAGTGAAAGACCCTTCATGCGGACACATCTGGTTAATCATTGCACGAAGTTCACAAGGTACGACTCGCATGTGAAAATTGATACTAATGTAAGACGCAGGAAGACTAAAAACAAGACTTTACTATATGCCAATTCATGCTAAACCACCGAGAATACATACCCGTAACTCGTGAAGGAGTTATTAGAAAGGTAGATACAGCCATAGGAGGTGTTATATGCGGGGTATGTACATGGGCCCGCCATATTCCCGCAAGCTCGGCATCGGGATGGTGAAAGAAACATGGGAGGTACTACTGGTGCGTAGCGCTGAATGTAAGTGGAAGAATTACATTGTGTAAAGTGCATAGTTCAGAGTAATGCAAATGTTGACAAGCGAGTGCATAACACTATGTTACAAACTGAACAGTGAAAATTTAGTGTATGATGAATGTAAGCATGCTAATTTGGTGTTTCCGAATTCCAAAAAGCATTAGACAGAGTCGGTGATAATATCAGACATAAATCATGGCATGGATATGTGGCTTAAGAAAATATACCCGAACCCTTGGATGGTTACAGCCCGGCTGGTCCTTGGACTTGAGCTTATATAAGCATCCAGAAGGTGGGGCTGACAGTAACTTGGTGGCAGCCTCTGCAGATGCCTCATCAGCAGCAGTTGCAATCCTTTTGACCAATAAAGGCTTAGCAGTTTCAGTCTGCATATGAAAATAAAAGAGCAACAGACATCAGCAGTGATATATAAAATGAATCTATGAGACACTGATGCATATAGTGCTAGATGTAAGCGGAAGAATAGGGTTGTGTGTGTTTCTGAACTATTGGTAAGCATTAGACAAAGCCGGCAATAAACAGATAAAAATTAAATTATGTATGAGGATTAAGAAAATATACCTGCTTACTGAAAAGGATACCACCCAGCTGGCCCGTGGCCATGTGCTTGAGGAGGTTTTCAGAAGATGGTGGCGGCACCATCGTCTTCACAGCAGCCTCATCAGGATCATTTTTTTATCCATTTGAGTAGAGGCACAGAAGTTTCATCCTGCATATGAATAGCAACAGAACTCATCATTGATATTTAATAAATCTATGAGATAGACTGATGCAAATAGTGCGGGATGTAAGTGGAAGAATAGGGTTGTGCATAGATAACGAGTTGACAACAATGCAAATGATTACAAAAGAAGCCAACGGAACTCAACAGTTTATATACTGGATGAGACAGACTGAAAAGTGAAAAATTAGAGTACGATGATTGTAAGCAAACGCAGTGTTTCTGAACGTTTGGTAAGCATTAGACAAAGCCAACAGTAATTAAACAGATAATAATAAAATCATGTATGTGGATTAAGAAAATATACCAGATTCATTAAAAGGTCACCACCTAGCTAGCCCATAGCCTCGTGCTTGTAGAGGTTTTCGGAAGATGGTGCCGGCACCATCGTCCTCACAACAGCCTCATCAGCCTAATTTTGCATCCACTTGAGTAAAGGCGCTGCAGTTTCAGCCTGCATAAGAATGGGAACAGATCTCAGCAGTGATATTGAATGACTGCGAGACGGACCGATGCATATAGTGCTTCGGATGTAAGTGGAAGGGTATGGCTGTGTATGGACAACAGTTCACAACAATGCAAGGGTGTGTTCGGTTCTGAAACTGCGTGGAATGGAATGGAATGGTTCCATTTCAGAGGAATGGAATGGTTACATTTTTATTCGGTTGGGAAAAATGGAGAGCAGAAGAGATCGAGGTTAAACTAATCATTTTTCTCAAAATTGTAATTAACAATTGCAAATGACATTTTAATCTCAAAGTCGTAATTAACAGCGCCTAATGGTGCTCTTTTAATCTAAAAATCATAATTAACATCATTTTTTGTTGGGTTAGGGGAATGATGACGCGTAGAGCACACGCCCGTTGGGAACCCCAAGTAGAAGGTGTGATGCGTACAGCAGCAAGTTTCCCTCAGTAAGAAACCAAGGTTTATCGAACCAGTAGGAGTCAAGGGCCACGTGAAGGTTGTTGGTGACGGAGTGTAGTGCGGCGCAACACCAGGGATTCCGGTGCCAACGTGGAACCTGCACAACACAATCAAAATACTTTGCCCCAACGTAACAGTGAGGTTGTCAATCTCTCCGGATTGCTTTAAACAAAGGATTAAATGTATGGTGTGGAAAATGATGTTTGTTTGCGAAGAACTGTAGAGAACAATGATTGCAGTAGATTGTATTCAGATGTAAAAGAATGGACCGGGGTCCACAGTTCACTAGTGGTGTCTCTCCAATAAGAAATAGCATGTTGGGTGAACAAATTACAGTTGGGCAATTGACAAATAGAGAGGGCATAAAAATGCACATACATATCACGATGACTAATATGAGATTTAATCAGGGCATTATGACAAAGTACATAGACCGCTATCCAGCATGCATCTATGCCTAAAAAGTCCACCTTCGGGTTAGCATCCGCACCCCTTCCAGTATTAAGTTGCAAACAACAGACAATTGCATTAAGTATGGTGCGTAATATAATCAACACAAATATCCTTAGACAAAGTATTGATGTTTTATCCCTAGTGGCAACATCACATCCACAACCTTAGAACTTTCTGTCACTGTCCCAGATTCAATGGAGGCATGAACCCACTATCGAGCATAAATACTCCCTCTTGGAGTCACAAGTATCAACTTGGCCAGATCATAAACAACTCATATATGATAGATTGATAATCAACTTGACATAGTATTCCATATTCATCCGATCCCAACAAACACAACATGTAGCATTACAAATAGATGATCTTGATCATGATAGGCAGCTCACAAGATCTAACATGATAGCACAATAAGGAGAAGACAACCATCTAGCTACTGCTATGGACCCATAGTCCAAGGATGAACTACTCACACATTAGTCCGGAGGCGATCATGGTGATGTAGAGTCCCCCGGGTGATGATTCCCCTCTCCGGCAGGGTGCCGGAGGCGATCTCCTGAATCCCCCGAGATGGGATTGGCGGCGGCGACGTCTCTGGAACTTTTTCCGTATCGTGGCTCTCGGTAATAGGGTTTTCGCGACGGAGAGTTTAAGTAGGCGGAAGGGCAGAGTCGGAGGAGGCACGAGGGCCCCACGCCATAGGGCGGCGCGGGCCCCATGCCGGCCGCGCGGCCCTGTGGTTTGGGCGCCTCGTGGCCCCACTTCGTATCCTCTTCGGTCTTCTGGAAGCTCCGTGGAAAAATAAGACCCTGGGCCTTGATTTCGTCCAATTTCGAGAATATTTCCTTTGTAGGATTTCTGAAACCAAAAACAGCAGAAAACAGGAACTGGCGCTTCAGCATCTTGTCAATAGGTTAGTGCTGGAAAATGCATATAAATGATGTAAAGTGTGTATAAAACATGTGAGTATTGTCATAAAAGTAGCATGGAACATAAGAAATTATAGATACGTTTGAGACGTATCAAGCATCCCCAAGCTTAGTTCCTACTCGCCCTCGAGTAGGTAAACGATAACAAGGATAATTTCTGAAGTGACATGCTATCATAATCTTGATCAATACTATTGTAAAGCATATGAGGTGAATGAAGTGATTCGAAGCAATGGTAAAGACAATGATTAAACAACTGAATCATATAGCAAAGACTTTTCATGAATAGTACTTTCAAGACAAGCATCGATAAGACTTGCATAGGAGTTAACTCATAAAGCAATAAATTCTTAGTAGAATGTTTTGAAGCAACACACAGGAAGATATAAGTTTCAGCAGTTGCTTTCAACTTCAACATGTATATCACATGGATAATGGTCAACACAAAGTAATATGATGAATGCAAATAAGCAAATATGTAGGAATCAATGCACACAGTTGACACAAGTGTTTGCTTCTAAGATAGAAAGAAGTAGGTAAACTGACTCAACATAAAGTAAAAGAAAGGCCCTTCGCAGAGGGAAGCGGAGATTACTATTTTTGTGCTAGAGCTTTTTATTTTGAAAGCATAGAAACAATTTTGTCAACGGTAGTAATAATTCATATGTGTTATGCATAAGACATCCTATAAGTTGCAAGCCTCATGCATAGAATACCAATAGCGCTCGCACCTTGTCCTAATTAGCTTGGATTTACATGGATTATCATTGCATTACATATGTTTCAACCAAGTGTCACAAAGGGGTACATCTATGCCGCCTGTACAAAGTTCCAAGGAGATAGATCACATTTGATTTCTCGTTTTTGATAGATCTCAACTAAGGACATCCATACCGGGACAACATAGAAAACAGATAATGGACTCCTCTTTAATGCATAAGCATTCAACAACGAGATAATATTCTCATAAGAGATTGAGGATTAATGTCCAAACTGAAACTTCCACCATGATTCATGGCTTTAGTTAGCGGCCCAATGTTCTTCTCTAACAATATGCATACTTAAACCATTTGATCATGATAAATCATCCTTACTTCAGACAAGACGAACATGCATAGCAACTCACATGATATTCAACAAAGGTGTAATAGTTGATGGCGTCCCCAGAAACATTATTACCGCTCAACAAGCAACTTATATGAAATAAGATACATAAGCTACATATTCTTTACCACAATAGTTTTTAAGCTATTTTCCCATGATCTATATATTGCAAAGACAAAGAATGAAGTTTTAAAGGTAGCACTCAAGTAATTTACTTTGGAATGGCAGAGAAATACCATGTAGTAGGTAGGTATGGTGGACACAAATGGCATAGTTTTGGCTCAATGTTTTGGATGCACGAGAAGTATTCCCTCTCAATACAAGGCTTTGGCTAGCAAGGTTGTTTGAAGCAAACACAAGTATGAACTGGTACAGCAAAACTTACATAAGAACATATTGCAAGCATTATAAGACTCTACACTTGTCTTCCTTGTTGTTCAAACACCTCACCGAGAAAATATCTAGACTTTAGAGAGACCAATCATGCAAACCAAATTTCAACAAGCTCTATGGTAGTTCTTCATTAATGGGTGCAAAGTACATGATGCAAGAGCTTAAACATGATCTATTTGAGCACAACAATTGCCAAGTATCAAATTATTCAAGACAATATACCAATTACCACATGAAGCATTTTCTGTTTCCAACCATATAACAATGAACGAAGCAGTTTCAACCTTCGCCATGAACATTAAAAGTAAAGCTAAGAACACCAGTGTTCATATGAACGAGCGGAGCGTGTCTCTCTCCCACATAAAGAATGCTAGGATCCGATTTGATTCAAACACAAACAAAAATAAAAAACATACAGACGCTCCAAGTAAAGCACATAAGATGTGACGGAATAAAAATATAGTTTCACTAGAGGTGACCTGATAAGTTGTCGATGAAGAAGGGGATGCCTTGGGCATCCCCAAGCTTAGATGCTTGAGTCTTCTTGAAATATGCAGGGATGAACCACGGGGGCATCCCCAAGCTTAGACTTTTCACTCTTCTTGATCATATTGTATCATCCTCCTCTCTTGATCCTTGAAAACTTCCTCCACACCAAACTCAAAACAAACTCATTAGAGGGTTAGTGCATAATCAAAAATTTACAAATTCAGAGGTGACATAATCATTCTTAACACTTCTGGACATTGCACAGAGCTACTGAAAGTTAATGGAACAAATAAATCCATTCAACATAGCAAAAAAGGCAATGCGAAATAAAAGGCAGAATCTGTCAAAACAGAACAGTCTGTAAAGACGAATTTTTCGGGGGCACTTAACTTGCTCAGATGAAAAAGCTCAAATTGAATGAAAGTTGCGTACATATCTGAGAATCACGCACGTAAATTGGCAGATTTTTTTGAGTTACTTACAGACGGGGCTACACAATTTTGTGACAGCAAGAAATCTGTTTCTGTGCAGTAATCCAATTCTAGTATCAACCTTACTATCAAAGACTTTACTTGGCACAACAATGCAATAAAATAAAGATAAGGAGAGGTTGCTACAGTAGTAACAACTTCCAAGACTCAAATATAAAACAAAAGTGCAGAAGTAAAATAATGGGTTGTCTCCCATAAGCGCTTTTCTTTAACGCCTTTCAGCTAGGCGAGAAAGTGTGAATCAAGTATTATCAAGAGATGAAGCATTAACATTCTTACCAGGGGCTTTGCGCCTACCCTTCTTACTCTTATTCTTACTCTTTGGTTTAGGGAATATATGACCGCATCCGGGTGTAGAGGTAAAATTTAGAGTGCCTTTCCCCACATGTCATGGTAGTGTTTATGAAGGATATCACGCCGGAGATAGAACCGCACAAAAGGTTCTACAGTCAGGTTTTTATTGGCCAACTCTCTTAAAGTTTATTTTATCTTGTGATGAATGTCAAAGAGTTGGTAATATCTCTAGACGCAATGAAATGCCTATGAATTATACTCTTGTTATTGAACCATTTGATTGTTGGGGATTTGACTTCATGGGTCCTTTCCCTTCTTCAGAAGGTAACACTCATATACTTGTTGCTGTTGATTATGTTACTAAATGGGTGGAAGCCATACCCACAAAAAGTGCTGATGGTGAGACCTCTTTAAGAATGCTTTTAGATGTTATTTTTCCTAGGTTTGCAGTACCTAGATATCTTATGACTGATGGAGGTTCTCATTTTATTCATGGTGGTTTTAGAAAAACTCTTGCTAAATATGGTATTAATCATAGGATTGCTTCCGCTTATCATCCTCAAACTAGTGGGCAAGTAGAATTATCAAATAGAGAAATTAAATCTATCTTGCAAAAGACTGTTAATAAATCAAGAAAAAATTGGGCTAGTAAGTTGAAGGAAGCGTTGTGGGCTTATAGAACTGCTTATAAAAATCCTATGGGTATGTCTCCTTATAAAATGGTTTATGGAAAAGCTTGTCATTTACCTTTAGAACTAGAGCACAAAGCTTATTGGGTTGTAAGAGAAATTAATAAAGATTTTAAACTTGCCGGTAAGAAAAGGTTGCTATAATTGAGTTCTTTAGATGAGTGGAGAAGTGAAGCTTATGAAAATGCTAAACTTTTTAAGGAGAAAGTTAAGAAATGGCATGGCAGAAGAATTATTAAAAGAGAATTTAATGTTGGAGAGAAAGTCCTATTGTATCAGTCTCGTCTTAGATTTTTTGCAGGGAAATTACTCTCAAAATGGGAAGGACCATATGTCATTGTGGAGGTGTATCGTTCAGGGGCAATAAAAATTGGTGCTCTGAAAGGTGATGCCACACAAGTGGTGAATGGACAAAGACTCAAGCATTATATTTCTGGAGATTCTTATAATGAAGATGTTGATGTTATTCGAGTGGTGACTCCGGAAACTTTTCAAAGATCAAATTGATAGTTCTGCAGAGTTCGACTTCGAATAGGTAACAGTACTGGTAATAAAAAGTCCGTGTTTAACTTTCCGAACAATGTTTTTGCTATTTTTAGAAAATATGAAAAATTACGAGATCGAATCGGAGCTAAGGAGACGCACGAGGGCGCGTCCCCACGTGGTGGCGCGGGCCCCACCCTGGCCGCGCCGCCATATGGGGACGGCTCCTCGGAGTCCCTCTCCCACTCAGGTTCGACCTGGTGCTTTCCTTCTATCGTGAAATTTTTTGCTATATAATCCCCCGGATCCCCCGAGGTCCGTATATCGTCTTCTCGTCGTGTTTTATTTCGAGCTGTTTTCTGCCAGATACTGTTTTCAGATCTAGAGCCACCATGTCTTCGTCGGGAACTCCGAAGGACAGCTTCTTTGAGAATGTCGTCAACCCGTACATGAACGAGCGGAAGATGCATCCCAAGGAATTGCTGCTCGTAGATGGAGAGTTGCAGATTGAAGATGTCCGGGGTCCTAAAGGAGAAGGAAGTTTGGAGGACAGGATGGAGAAACTAGAACAAGAGGTCTTCACCTACCAGAAGATGGCTGAACGTGAAGTGGACATCTTCCACAAAATTGTGTCTAAACTTATTGATGAACACAAGAAGGAGACTGCGAAGCTGTGGGACGATATCCTCTCGCTTCACAACACTACCAACAAACTCCAAGCGCAACTTTATGATGTTCATAATCAAAACTGTGAGTATGAAAACAGGTTTAAACACATAAGCTATGCTGCCAGCTTCAGGATTCCTGAGACCAAGATGTCGTTTGTTGATGGAGAGCCTCTTCCTTGGAAGTCTGATGACGGGAAGAATTCACCACCACCGTCGAAGGAGTAATTCATCATTGGTATTGGCGCCCCCTTGGTTTGTTCCAAGCTTGGGGGAGTGTCGCGGTATCACATCATCACTATCTATTACCTTTTTACTGTCAAGTAGTGTCATATCATGAGTAGGGAAGTTATCATATAAGATGGTTTGCAGTGTGGAAGTATCTTTCTTTTAGTTGGTTATCTATGTATCCCTTGGTGTGAGTTATCGTTATGGAATATTAATGAGAAGTTTTATCATTTACGTTTTGCACACCTTATTTTAGTTTGCAATTTCTGTTATATGCTTGATCTTGTTGTTAGTATTGGTATCACTTTGGGAGCATCAAGTAAATCTATTTGGTTTTGGCAAACTTAGCATTGGTCAACAGCAACAATACTTTGAGGCTTAAGTAGAAAAGAGGGAAATACATGTAGATATATTATTTGATTATCTTTCTTTCTTGTTAGCTAATGAGCTTAGTACTCTGAAGTTAAAATTGTTTGTGCTTACAATGAAGATTCATGATTGTTTCTATCACATGTATATTTGTTTGTTTCCCTCAACTCTTATGCTTGCTAACCAACCTTGCTAGCCAAAGACCTGTACTGAGAGGGAATGCTTCTCGTGCATCCAAAACCTTAAACCAAACCCATGTCATTTGTTTCCACCATAACTACCTACTATGTGGTATTTCTCTGCCATTCCAAGTAAATAATTCATGTGCTACCTTTAAACAATTCAAAAAGTTATTATCTCTTATTTGTGTCAATGTTTTATAGCTCATGAGGAAGTATGTGGTGTTTTATTTTTCAATCTTGTTGGGCAGACTTTCACCAATGGACTAGTGGCACATCCGCTTATCCAATAATTTTGCGAAAAGAGCTGGCAATGGGGTTCCCAGCCCCAATTGATTAACTTTCATTAATAATTCTCTTCACATGTTTTGCTCTGATTCATCAGTAAGCAACTTAATTTTGCAAATAGACACTCCTCCATGGTATGTGAAATGTTGGAAGGCACCCGAGGATTCGGTTAGCCATGGCTTGTGAAAGCAAACGTTGGGAGGAGTGTCATCCATAAATAAAACTAAAGTACACGTGTAAACAAAAGAGAAGAGGGATGATCTACCTTGCTGGTAGAGATAACGTCCTTCATGGGAGCCGCTCTTTGAAAGTCTGTTTGGCAAGGGGGTTAGAGTGCCCACTACCACTCGTTGACAACAAAAAACACCTCTCAAAACTTTACGTTTATGCTCTCTATATGATTTCAAAACTTAAAAAGCTCTAGCACATGATTTAATCCCTGCTTCCCTCTGCGAAGGGCCTATCTTTTACTTTTATGTTGAGTCAGTAAACCTATTTCCCTCTATCTCAAGCAAGCAATTGAGTTGTTGTGATCCAACCATTTATATTGTGATCTGTGTAATCATGTCTTTTATTCTTCCTTGTTTAGTACAAATTTTATCTGAATGAATATGACTTTGAAGGTTATCTATGCTCGAAAGATAATTACAATCTGTTAATTGTTCTTTGACCAAGAACGAAGTTTGCCATCACCAATTATGATTTCCTATGCACCTTTATTTGTGATTTCCCTCTACTTGTTTCAAGTTGAGTTATATGAGGAAGTTGTTTACTGGAATGTCTTGTGTGAATTTATAAATGTGATGCTTCTTGTCCGTATTTTATTTATCGACTCTTCACTCCATAAACATGTGGTCTTGTTTACTAAGTTCAGTTTCGCTTGGGGACAAGCGAGGTCTAAGCTTGGGGGGAGTTGATACGTCCATTTTGCGTCACTATTTTATATCATAATTTACTGTTATTCATTGATATATTTCATATTTAGAGATGATACTTATGTTATTTCACCTATTTTGCATGTTTCATGATTATTGGAGAATTACTCACCGGAGTCAGAATTCTGCTGGAAAAAGCACCGTCAGGATACAATATTTCTGAAGATCAACAATTGACGGAAAATATACCGAAGCTCCTATTTTTCCAGATGACGGAGCCAGCCAAAAGGGGAGGCCGAGGAGGGCCACCATGGGCCCTCCCCATAGGCCGGCGCGGCCACCAGGCCTGGCGCGCCGCCATGTGGGAGGGGGCCCACGACCCCCCTCAGCCATCGCCCTTCCGCGTACTTCATCTCCCAAAAACCCTAAGGTGCAGGGGAACATCGAGAATAGTCGTAGCCGCCTCTGCGGGGCGGAAAAACACCAGAGAGAAAAGAGCTCTCCGGCAGGCTGAAATCTGCCAGGGAAATTCCCTCCCGGAGGGGGAAATCGTCGCCATCGTCACCGTCATCGAGCTGTACTTCATTGGGATCATCATCATCATCATCATCATCTCCACCACCGACACCGTCATCTCCACCGCTGCACCTCGTCTCCGCTGTAACATTGATACGTCTCCGACGTATCGATAATTTCTTATGTTCTATGCCATATTATTGATGATACCTACATGTTTTATGCACACTTTATGTCATATTCGTGCATTTTCTGGAACTAACCTATTAACAAGATGCCGAAGTGCCAGTTCTCGTTTTCGCTGTTTTTGGTTTCAGAAATCCTAGTAACGAAATATTCTCGAATTGGACGAAACGAAGACCCGGGGGCCTATTTTGCCACGAACCTTCCAGAAGACCGAAGAGCATACGAAGTGGGGCCACGAGGTGGCGACACCACATGGCGGCGCGGCCAAGGGGGGGCCCGCGCCGCCCTGTGGTGTGGGCCCCTCGTTAGCCCCCCGACTCTACCCTTCCGCCTACTTAAAGAATCCGTCGCGAAACCCCTGAGGCGAAAAAACCACGATACGGAAAACCTATCGAGACGCCGCCGCCGCCGATCCCATCTCGGGGGATTACTGGAGATCTCCTCCGGCACCCTGCCGGAGAGGGGATTCATCTCCTGGAGGACTCTACACCGCCATGGTCGCCTCCGGAGTGATGAGTGAGTAGTTCACCCCTGGACTATGGGTCCATAGCGAGTAGCTAGATGGTTGTCTTCTCCTCATTGTGCTTCATTGTTGGATCTTGTGAGCTGCCTAACATGATCAAGATCATCTATCCGTAATACTCTATGTTGTGTTTGTCGGGATCCGATGGATAGAGAATACCATGTCATGTTAATTATCAAGTTATTACATATGTGTTGTTTATGATCTTGCATGCTCTCCGTTTCTAGTAGAGGCTCGGCCAAGTTTTTACTTTTAACTCCAAGAGGGAGTATTTATGCTCGATAGTGGGTTCATGCCTGCATTGACACTCGGGACGATGTGACGAAAGTTCTAAGGTTGTGTTGTCTTGTTGCCACTAGGGATAAAACATTGGCGCTATGTCCGAGGATGTAGTTGTTGATTACATTACGCACCATACTTAATGCAATTGTCCGTTGTTAGCAACTTAATACTCGGAGGGGTTCGGATGATAACCTCGAAGGTGGACTTTTTAGGCATAGATGCGGTTGGATGGCGGTCTATGTACTTTGTCGTAATGCCCAATTAAATCTCACTATACTTATCATGTCATGTATGTGCATTGTTATGCTCTCTCTATTTGTCAATTGCCCGACCGTAATTTGTTCACCCAACATGCTTTTATCTTATGGGAGAGACACCTCTAGTGAACTGTGGACCCCGGTCCATTCTTTTAATACCGAAATACAAATCTGTCTGCAATACTTGTTTTACTCGTTTTCTCTCGCAAACAATCATCTTCCACACAATGCGGTTAATCCTTTGTTACAGCAAGCCGGTGAGATTGACAACCTCACTGTTTCGTTGGGGCAAAGTATTTTGGTTGTGTTGTGCGAGTTCCACGTTGGCGCCGGAATCTCCGGTGTTGCGCCGCACTACATCCCGCCGCCATCAACCTTCAACGTGCTTCTTGACTCCCTACTGGTTCGATTAAACCTTGGTTTCTAACTGAGGGAAACTTGCCGCTGTGCGCATCACACCTTCCTCTTGGGGTTCCCAACGGACGTGTCAACTACACGCATCAAGCAAATTTCGAGCGCCGTTGCGGGAGATCAAGACACGCTGCAAGGGAGTCTCCACTTCCCAATCTCTTTACTTTGTTTTTGTCTTGCTTTATTTTATTTACTACTTTGTTTGCTGCATTATATCAAAACACAAAAAAATTAGTTGCTAGCTTTACTTTATTTACTGTCTTGTTTTCTATATCAAAAACACACAAAAAAATAGTTTACTTGCATTTACTTTATCTAGTTTGCTTTATTTACTACTGTTAAAATGGCCAACCCTGAAAATACTAAGTTGTGTGACTTCACTAGCACAAATAACAATGATTTCCTATGCACACCTATTGCTCCACCTGCTACTACAGCAGAATTCTTTGAAATTAAACCTGCTTTACTTAATCTTGTCATGAGAGAGCAATTTTCTGGTGTTAGTTACGATGATGCTTGCTGCCCATCTCAATAATTTTGTTGAACTATGTGCAATGCAAAAATATAAAGATGTAGATGGTGACATTATAAAATTAAAATTGTTTCCTTTCTCATTAAGAGGAAGAGCTAAAGATTGGTTGCTATCTCTGCCTAAGAATAGTATTGATTCATGGACTAAATGCAAGGATGCTTTTATTGGTAGATATTATCCCCCTGCTAAAATTATATCTTTGAGGAGTAGCATAATGAATTTTAAACAATTAGATAATGAACATGTTGCTCAAGCTTGGGAAAGAATGAAATCTCTGGTTAAAAATTGCCCAACCCATGGAGTGACTACTTGGATGATCATCCAAACCTTCTATGCAGGACTAAATTTTTCTTCGCGGAATTTATTGGATTGAGCTGCTGGAGGTACCTTTATGTCCATCACTCTTGGTGAAGCAACAAAGCTCCTTGATAATATGATGGTTAATTACTCTGAATGGCACACGGAAAGAGCTCCACAAGGTAAGAAGGTAAATTCTGTTGAAGAATCCTCTTCCTTGAATGATAAGGTTGATGCTATTATGTCTATGCTTGCGAATGATAGGACTAATGTTGATCCTAATAATGTTCCATTAGCTTCATTGGTTGCCCAAGAAGAACATGTTGATGTAAACTTCATTAAAAATAATAATTTCAACAACAATGCTTATCGGAACAATTCTAGTAATAACTATAGGCCATACCCTTATAATAATGGTAACGGTTATGCTAATTCTTATGGGAATTCTTACAACAATAATAGGAATAGACCCCCTGGACTTGAGGCCATGCTTAAAGAATTTATTAGTACACAAACTGCCTTTAACAAATCTGTTGAGGAAAAGCTCAATAAAATTGATATTCTTGTTTCTAGAGTTGGTAGTCTTGCCTCTGATATTGATCTTTTGAAATCGAAAGTTATGCCTAATAGGGATATTGAAAATAAAATTGTTACTACAGCAAATTCCATCCAAGTTAGAATTAATGAGAATATAAGATTAATGGCTGAACTGCGTGCTAGGTGGGATAGAGAAGAAAATGAAAAACTAGCTAAAAAGGAAAATGTAGCTAAAGTTTGGACTATTACCACCACTAGCAATGCTAATGATTCATATGTTGCTGCACCTCCTACTATCAATGGTAAAATAATTGGTGTTAGCAATGCTTCTACTCCTAGTGCAAAGCGCGCAAAATTACCCGAAACTGCTAAAACTGCCGAAACTGCTTGTGATAAAACTGCTGAAATTTTTTCCAACCTTGGGGATGATAATCCCATTGCTTTAGATTGTAATGATTTAGATTTTGATGATTGCCACATCTCTGAAGTTATAAAGTTCTTGCAAAAACTTGCTAAGAGTCCCAGTGCTAGTGCTATAAATTTGGCTTTCACAAAACATATTACAAATGCTCTCATAAAAGCTAGAGAAGAGAAACTAAAACTTGAAACTTCTATTCCTAGAAAGCTAGAGGATGGTTGGGAGCCCATCATTAAAATGAGAGTCAAAGATTTTGATTGTAATGCCTTATGTGATCTTGGTGCAAGTATTTCGTTATGCCTAAAAAAGTCTATGATATGCTTGACTTGCCACCATTGAAAAACTCGTTATTTGGATGTTAATCTCGCCGATAATGCTAAAAAGAAACCTTTGGGGAAAGTTGATAATGTTCATATTATGGTTAACAATAACCTTGTCCCCGTTGATTTTGTTGTCTTGGATATTGAATGCAATGCATCTTGCCCCATTATATTGGGAAGACCTTTTCTTCGAACCGTTGGTGCTACTATTGATATGAAGGAAGGTAATATTAAATATCAATTTCCTCTCAAGAAAGGTATGGAACACTTCCCTATAAAGAGAATGAAGTTACCTTATGATTCTATCATTAGAACAAATTATGATGTTGATGCTTCATCTCTCGATGTTACTTGAGATACACTTTCTGCGCCTAGCTGAAAGGCGTTAAAGAAAAGCGCTTATGGGAGACAACCCATGTTTTTACTACAGTATTTTAGTTTTATATTTGTGTCTTGGAAGTTGTTTACTACTGTAGCAACCTCTCCTTATCTTAGTTTTACGTTTTGTTGTGCCAAGTAAAGTCTTTGATAGAAAAGTAAGTACTAGATTTGGATTACTGCGCAGTTCCAGATTTCTTTGCTGTCACGAATCTGGGTCTATCTCCCTGTAGGTAGCTCAGAAAATTAAGCCAATTTACGAGCATGATCCTCAGATATGTACGCAACGTTCATTCAATTTGAGCATTTTCGTTTGAGCAAGTCTGGTGGCCTAATAAAATCCATCTTTACGGACTGTTCTGTTTTGACAGATTCTGTCTTTTATTTCGCATTGCCTCTTTTGCTATGTTGGATGAATTTCTTTGATCCACTAATGTCCAGTAGCTTTATGAAATGTCCAGAAGTGTTAAGAATGATTGTGTCACCTCTGAACATGTGAATTTTTATTATGCACTAACCCTCTAATGAGTTGTTTCGAGTTTGGTGTGGAGGAAGTTTTCAAGGATCAAGAGAGGAGTATGATGCAATATGATCAAGGAGAGTGAAAGCTCTAAGCTTGGGGATGCCCCGGTGGTTCACCCCTGCATATTATAAGAAGACTCAAGCGTCTAAGCTTGGGGATGCCCAAGGCATCCCTTCTTCATCGACAACATTATCAGGTTCCTCCCCCGAAACTATATTTTTATTCCGTCACATCTTATGTACTTTACTTGGAGCGTCGGTTTGTTTTTGTTTTTTGTTTTGTTTGAATAAAATGGATCCTAGCATTCACTTTATGGGAGAGAGACACGCTCCGCTGTAGCATATGGACAAATATGTCCTTAGGCTCTACTCATAGTATTCATGGCAAAGTTTCATCTTCGTTAAATTGTTATATGGTTGGAATTGGAAAATGCTACATGTAGTAACTCTAAAATGTCTTGGATAATTTGATACTTGGCAATTGTTGTGCTCATTTTTAAGCTCTTGCATCATATACTTTGCACCCATTAATGAAGAAATACTTAGAGCTTGCTAATTTGGTTTGCATATTTGGTTTCTCTAGAGTCTAGATAACATCTAGTATTGAGTTTTGAACAACAAGGAAGACGGTATGGAGTCTTATAACGTTTACCATATGTCTTTTATATGAGTTTTGCTGTACCGTTCATCCTTGTGTTTGTTTCAAATAACCTTGCTAGCCTAAACCTTGTATCGAGAGGGAATACTTCTCATGCATCCAAAATACTTGAGCCAACCACTATGCCATTCGTGTCCACCATACCTACCTACTACATGGTATTTATCCGCCATTCCAAAGTAAATTTCTTGAGTGCTACCTTTAAAATTCCATCATTCACCTTTGCAATATATAGCTCATGGGACAAATAGCTTAAAAACTATTGTGGTATTGAATATGTACTTATGCACTTTATCTCTTATTAAGTTGCTTGTTGTGCGATAACCATGCTTCTGGGGACGCCATCAACTATTCTTTGTTGGATATCATGTGAGTTGCTATGCATGTTCGTCTTGTCCGAAGCAAGAGAGATCTACCACCTTCATGGTTGGAGCATGCATGTTGTTAGAGAAGAACTTTGGGCCGCTAACTAAAGCCATGATTCATGGTGGAAGTTTCAGTTTGGACATATATCCTCAATCTCATATGAGAATAATAATTGTTGCCACATGCTTATGCATTAAAGAGGAGTCCATTATCTGTTGTCCATGTTGTCCCGGTATGGATGTCTAAGTTGAGAATAATCAAAAGCGAGAAATCCAAAATGCGAGCTTTCTCCTTAGACCTTTGTACAGGCGGCATGGAGGTACCCCATTGTGACACTTGGTCAAAACATGTGCATTGCAAAGATCCGGTAGTCCAAGTTAATTAGGACAAGGTGCGGGCACTATTAGTATACTATGCATGAGACTTGCAACTTGTAAGATATAATGTACATAACTCATATGCTTTATTACTACCGTTGACAAAATTGTTTCATGTTTTCAAAATAAGAGCTCTAGCACAAATATAGAAATCGATGCTTTCCTCTTTGAAGGACCATTCTCTTTACTTTTATGTTGAGTCAGTTCACCTATTTCTCTCCACCTCAAGAAGCAAACACTTGTGTGAACTGTGCATTGATTCTTACATACTTGCATATTGTACTTGTTATATTACTCTATGTTGACAATTATCCATGAGATATACATGTTACAAGTTGAAAGCAACCGCTGAAACTTAATCTTCCTTTGTGTTGCTTCAATGCCTTTACTTTGATTTATTGCTTTATGAGTTAACTCTTATGCAAGACTTATTAATACTTGTCTTGAAGTACTATTCATGAAAAGTCTTTGCTTTATGATTCACTTGTTTACTCATGTCATTACCATTGTTTTGATCGCTGCATTCACTACATATGTTTACAAATAGTATGATCAAGGTTATGATGGCATATCACTTCAGAAATTATCTTTGTTATCGTTTTACCTACTCGGGACGAGCAGAACTAAGCTTGGGGATGCTTGATACGTCTCCGACGTATCGATAATTTCTTATGTTCTATGCCATATTATTGATGATACCTACATGTTTTATGCACACTTTATGTCATATTCGTGCATTTTCTCGGAACTAACCTATTAACAAGATGCCGAAGTGCCAGCTCTCGTTTTCTCGCTGTTTTTGGTTTCAGAAATCCTAGTAACGAAATATTCTCGGAATTGGACGAAACGAAGACCCAGGGGCCTATTTTGCCACGACCCTTCTAGAAGACCGAAGAGCATACGAAGTGGGGCCACGAGGTGGCGACACCACATGGCGGCGCGGCCAAGGGGGGCCCGCGCCGCCCGTGGTGTGGGCCCCTCGTTAGCCCCCGACTCGCCCTTCCGCCTACTTAAAGCCTCCGTCGTGAAACCCACGAGGCGAAAAAACCACGATACGGAAAACCTTGCGAGACGCCACCGCCGTCGATCCCATCTCGGGGGATTCCGGAGATCTCCTCCGGCACCCTGCCGGAGAGGGGATTCATCTCCCGGAGGACTCTACACCGCCATGGTCGCCTCCGGAGTGATGAGTGAGTAGTTCACCCCTGGACTATGGGTCCATAGCGGTAGCTAGATGGTTGTCTTCTCCTCATTGTGCTTCATTGTTGGATCTTGTGAGCTGCCTAACATGATCAAGATCATCTATCTCGTAATACTCTATGTTGTGTTTGTCGGGATCCGATGGATAGAGAATACCATGTCATGTTAATTATCAAGTTATTACATATGTGTTGTTTATGATCTTGCATGCTCTCCGTTTCTAGTAGAGGCTCGGCCAAGTTTTTACTTTTAACTCCAAGAGGGAGTATTTATGCTCGATAGTGGGTTCATGCCTCGCATTGACACCTGGGACGATGTGACGAAAGTTCTAAGGTTGTGTTGTGCTGTTGCCACTACGGATAAAACATTGGCGCTATGTCCGAGGATGTAGTTGTTGATTACATTACGCACCATACTTAATGCAATTGTCCGTTGTTAGCAACTTAATACCTGGAGGGGGTTCGGATGATAACTCGAAGGTGGACTTTTTAGGCATAGATGCAGTTGGATGGCGGTCTATGTACTTTGTCGTAATGCCCAATTAAATCTCACTATACTTATCATGTCATGTATGTGCATTGTTATGCTCTCTCTATTTGACAATTGCCCGACTGTAATTTGTTCACCCAACATGCTTTTATCTTATGGGAGAGACACCTCTAGTGAACTGTGGACCCCGGTCCATTCTTTTAATACTGAAATACAAATCTGCTGCAATACTTGTTTTACTGTTTTCTCTGCAAACAATCATCTTCAACACAATACGGTTAATCCTTTGTTACAGCAAGCCGGTGAGATTGACAACCTCACTGTTTCGTTGGGGCAAAGTATTTTGGTTGTGTTGTGCAGGTTCCACGTTGGCGCCGGAATCTCTGGTGTTGCGCCGCACTACATCCCGCCGCCATCAACCTTCAACGTGCTTCTTGACTCCTACTGGTTCGATTAAACCTTGGTTTCTAACTGAGGGAAACTTGCTGCTGTGCGCATCACACCTTCCTCTTGGGGTTCCCAACGGACGTGTCAACTACACGCATCAAACATCTAGGGTTGAATCTTGATTATTTCATAGGGGAAACTCTCCCGGTGTTGATTACTCCTTGTTATTGATGCTATTGAGTGAAACCATTGAATCAAGGTTTATGTTCAGATTGTTATTCATCATCATATCACCTCTGATCATGTTCCATATGATGTCTTGTGAGTAGTTCGTTTAGTTCTTGAGGACATGGGTGAAGTCTAAATGTTAGTAGTGAACTATGTTGAGTAATATTTAATGGTTTGATATTTAAGTTGTGGTGTTATTCTTCTAGTGGTGTCATGTGAACGTCGACTACATGATACTTCACCTTTATGGGCCTAGGGGAATGCATCTTGTATTCGTTTGCTAATTGTGGGGTTGCCGGAGTGACAGCAACCTGAACCCCCGTTGGTATATCGATGCATGAGGGATAGCAGGATCTCAGAGTTTAAGGCTATGGTTAGATTTATCTTAATTACTTTCTTATATTTGCGGATGCTTGCAAGGGGTTTAATCACAAGTATGTATTAGTCCTCGGAAGGGCGGTGCATTAGCATAGGTTCACCCACACAACACTTATCAAAAAATGAAGATTAATCAACTATATGAAGCGAAAGCACTAGACTAAATTCCCGTGTGTCCTCAAGAACGTTTGGTCATCATAAGTAAACAAACCGGCTTGTCCTTTGTGCTAAAAAGGATTGGGCCACTTGCTGCGATTATTATTCCCGCATTTTACTTACTTGTATTTTATTTATCTTCTATATCAAAACCCCCTGAAAACTTGTTTGTGAGCATTTACAGTGAATCCTTCATCGAAACTGCTTGTCAACACCTTCTGCTCCTCGTTGGGTTCGACACTCTTATTTATCGAAAGTACTATGATACACCCCTATACTTGTGGGTCATCAGCCATGGTCAGCGCTGATGTCACTATAAGGGAAATTTCGGCTGCAGTGCTTCGAAGATTGGCGACAAAGGAGTATTACTGATAATTTCGGGAGCCTTTCATCAAATACAAGTTTTTGTTCAAATGATCGGGGGCTACTTTTATAAGGAGTTTTATAAGGAGTTTGATATGGAGTTGATTCAAAAAAGACAAACATGAGCCTACAGCCAAGTATAAATAATCGACTGTAGCCTCAGGGGCTACTCCCATCGGGAGCGCTGATCGCGCACCCGATGAAGATGGAAGAATAGCGACAAGCCTACAATATAGCGACAAGATGATAAAAAGGTGAGCCTACAACCAAGTACAAGCACTTGACTGTAGCCTCGGGGGCTACTCCCATCGGGAAGCACTTGACTGATCGCGCACCCGATGAAATTGAAGCAGTCAAAGTGAGTATGTTTCGAGTTATGATATACCTCTTTATATACTCCCATCGGGAAGTCAAGATAGAAAAGTCATCATATGACTCGAATAAATGTGCTATTCCAACAGCCGAAAAAGGTACTCGACAATATATTCTCGGGACGCCTCAGTCGCGATTTAAACTCTGAATGCCGTAATACTTTACGAAGGTAAGACCTCGGGATCCGTCCTGCGTGGCGTGATACCGCACACGAATGCGCTCTGCTACTTTTTTCTGTATCAACAGATGCGAAGAAAAATCCTAACGGACGCGTTAGGTATCCGATAAAACATGACTGGAGTTCGGCATATGGTAAGACCTTAAGCGGCACATGTCGAACTACGCCAGTATACCGAGATCATGTCCAGGGACTTGATCTTGAAGTAGGTTTTTGCGGGATTTCCACGAGAGTAGTTAACTGGTACCTGATACGTCAGATGAACCAGCCCCAACTACCATTATCCCTGTACAATATATGATTATTTTATGAAAATTATTTAGTGACTCGAAGAAATCATGTGTTAATTGTAATGATGGAGATTTTGCTTGATTCTTCGATTCAAGTAAAATCTCGGGGGCTACTGACATAGGCATTCCAATGGGCCTGCTGAAGAAGGTACCCGGGATTTACTGAAGGCCCATGACTCGAAGAATATAAAGCCCGGAAGCCCAATTAAGTGTCGATTTGAAAAAAATAGAGTTGTATTAGGAATAATGACTTGTAACTATTACGGGACGAACTCAAAGAGTATCCCGATATTTTTAACTTGTACATCACGAAACCCTCGGCTCCGCCTCCTATATAAGGGGGAGTCGAGGGAGAAAGAGAGGATCGATTCATTGTCAACATAACCCTAATTTTCTAGCAGTCGAGTACTTTTCCGGCTGAAATCCTCGAGATCTACTTGCCCTCTACTTTTCACAAAACCCTAGTCTACAACTTGTAGGCATTGACAAGTCGATACCTTGCACCTGGCCAACGACTGAACACAACACGTCAGATGCTCGCCTGCACGCGTATGCATGGCGAAGCTCGCATCAAACAACTCGACTCGGTGAAAGTTTGCCATTTTACAATGAAAAGTAATTCTACCCGGTGTCTAGTGCACCCCTTAGCCTCAAGTAGATTCGCCACGGCTCGACTCGGTTGCTTTTTTCTCTTTTTTGTGCACGCGTATCAGCCGGCCATCATACCTGTACCTGATATAATCACTGATATTACATTATACAGAAGTTGTTGTTCTCTTTTTTCAGGTACATGGAAGAAACCATTGGCGAAGAAGTATCCATCTCTTTATAATATTATTAATCACAAGAATATCACTGTATACACGAACTTTGAATGGAAACAAATGGGATCTTTGGACGCATCTTTTACATAGACTCATATTGGTTTAGCTAACTGATATTGAGTATTCTTTCAAATGGCGTCTGACTGTTTCTAGTGTATTATCTCTTAAATCTATGTATATTGATTTGTTGAATGATCATACTATCTTCCTTAAGAAATGTATTTTGAAGATGAAAGTTCCACGAAGATTTTCATGTGGTTTCTATATAAGAAAGTGATTCGATCTAACAAAAAATAACTTGGCTAAAATGCAGTTGGCAAGGTTGTGTTAAATGTTGTTTCTATGATCAAGATGAGACAATACAACATTTGTTTATAGCATGCCCTTTTACTAAGATGATTATGAGGATTGTTTACATGGCTTTTAATATACCCCCACCTTCGAATATTACGAAAATGTTTGGTAATTAGTTAAATGGGGTTGTGAAAAAAATACAAATACCACATTAGAGTTGGTGTGTGTGCTTTGCTTTGGGTGGTTTGGAATGTGCACAAGGATTATATCTTTAACAAAAAAAAGTTTTCCATCATTTTTAAAAGTTATCCCCTTGGCTACTCATTCGATCCATATGTGGTCTTATATCCAACCGCATGAGGAGATCCAAGCTTTAGATACTAGGTGCAACCGAGTGGCAACGGTAGCATGAGATTTCTACAGCCGGTACGGCTGGTGTGCTGGACATGTTGCTGCAAAATGCTGCATGTTAATCTTTTCTAGATAGTTGTGATCCATGATCTGTAGTAAGGCAGAATGTTGCTGCTTGTAATACTTGTTGGATTTTTAATAAAAGCATCCGTATGTATCACTTGATGCAGAGGCTAGGACACCCCATTTCCAAAAAAAAAAAAAAAAGATAACGAAATACCCCACCACAACCTCAGTGACAAAAACTGATAAACTAGCCAAGTTATCATGCTAACTTCAGCATTCAGGGGCGTGCCCGCCGCGCACCACTTCCTAGTGAATATTTAGACTGCTGCTCCTTCAAAATTTTAGGCTAGAGTCGTTGAGACATGTGTAGATGTTGCAAACGAGGACCCACTGATGATTGACGCTATTTGATACTACCATCGGTAACAGGTTGCCAGGCTGTAACTTTATTGTATCGATATATCAAGAGTTCGATACATATATAGCAAATCAAGAGATCTGGAAAACACAAGAAATGGGAATCAAAAGAATGGATTGAACAAAAAAAATCATAAGATTATAGAATTGTACACACACACCAAGTGGTTATTCTTTAGATCTCCACACATGCATGTATGATTTAGTACAACCGCGTCCTTCTTCTGTAGCAATACATTGCAGAATAGTATATTGGTTTCACCAATCCTTAAAATTAGCTTAATTCTCAGTCAATTTCTAAACTACAGGATTGCATCGTGATTTATGGTAGCATGAGTTGTGACATGGGTTGCTACTGAATTTTTTTATGTTGCAAATGAGGTTGCAACTAACAAAAAAAAATCGGACCGTTGGTTTGTCGGGTGATTCGAACCATGAGTTGCAACTCCTTGGACCGCTAGATTACTTTGTGATTCGTACTACTAGTGATTCCTCGCGTGGGTTGTAATTGGAATATTGATCACATCACCTGACCGAGAATTATCACCTTGAATGAGTCACACCCATAATATATAGCATGGCTTTATTGTAGTGATATATTAAGAAATATATAACAGATCAAGAGATCTGGAAAACACAACAAATGTGAATCAAAAGAATGGATTGAACAACAAAACTACAAGATTATTGAACTCCACATTCCACACACGCCCCAAATGGTTCTTCCTTGGACCTCCATGCATTCATGTACGATTTAATGCAGGGGGTGGCTGACGATGCTGCACTTCTTCCTGATCCCGCCCTTGCTCCCGGCCGGCATGGACAGCTTGCTGAGCTTGATCATAGATTCACCAAAATCGTCGTTCCAGAGCGTGGCGTTGTCAGCGTACTCATGGACGTGGCCCCGCGCCTCCTTGTGCGTCATCAGAACCCAGTCGGAGTTGAAGCTGACGATCCTGGCGAGGTTGTTGTGGTAGTAGGAGTTGTCGAACAAGTCCCTGATCTTGCGCACCCGGCTCTTGAACCCTGGCATGAAAGTGGCGACAGTGTTGTAGTCCTCGTCGCGGACGTTGTTGACCACGAGCGGGTTGGCGCTCTGGCCGCACTTGTAGTTGAGCAGGTTGCGGTAGGCCGGGGTGATCTGGTCCGCAGGCGCGGTGAGACGGCCATTGAAGGATGAGCAGTGTGCCTTGCCGATGGAGTGAGCGCCGGAGAGGATGACGAGCTCCTCGACGTCGAAATTCTTGCGGGCGAAGTTCTCGATGAGCTGCTGGGCGGTGAAGGTGGAATCCGGGAGCTCCGCCTGTGCCTCGTCGGCCGAGGAGACGAGGCCATCGAGGCGGCCGGCGGGGACGTCGTAGTTGATGTGCCCCTTGCTGAGGATTTTGGTGGCATCACGGGCAGCGTAGACAAGTATGTCGGAGCAGGAAACCACGTCGGGGCACCTCTTCTCGATGTCGGCCTTGATCATCTCAAGGATGTCGAAGGCAGCGAGCCCAATGTTCGCCTGCGCCTCCTTCTCAGGGTGAGGGTTTTGGGCGGACTTGTCAAGGAGGACCGAGCCATCGCACCCCTGCATCAATAGTCGACTTCATGTCATTATTTTGTTATCATTAGCTCAACACCTCGACCACGTATGGAACTCCACATTTTTCGATTTTTTTTTTCACGGGTGCGTGCATGGCTCGTCCATTTGCAGGATTCCATATTTATATAGGAATAAACAGTGAAATCAAAAGGTACATTTGATTTCATTTTCCACTAACACAGAATGTTAAAATGCAAAGCATCACTATGAACACTTTCCTAGAGAATGAAAACTTTGGGTCCTGAGATCCTGATATGAATGCATAAAATAACATGCAAATTCAACAAAATTCACTACTTTTACCAAATCCTAAGAACTCTATCGGTTCATGAATGTAGGAAAATACTTCAGTATGCTTTGTGAGTGAGTTAATCGCTAGAAAAAAAGAGCACAAGAAAAAGAACTAGTGGACATACCCTAACGAAGCAGTCGTGGAATACGAGCCGAACAAGAGCGGGGCCGACACGGGGGTTCTTTTTGATAGCCCGGATGATGTGTCCTTTGACAACGTTCTCCACGCCCCTGCATTTCTTGTTGTAGTAGCCGAGCTTGAGCCCGCTAGCCTCTGCCGAAGGCGCGGTGAGCAGCGCAGCCTGGATGGTAACCAGGGCACACAGGAGAACCACCGAGAGCTTCATGTCTCGTGGACAGAGCGCGAGGAGCTAGCTAGTGGGAGAGACAAGCTGGCCTTGATTGTTTTTGCTCCTCTTGGATGTGATGATGTTGTTGGGCTGAAGATTAGAGGGGGTTAGAGCATCTCCGTCCCCCAAACCGTCCCCCAAAGTGATTTGGGGCGCGCCGGACAAAAAAAGCGTTCCAGCCGCGTCCCCCAAAGCCCTTTTTTGTCCGGCGCGCCCCTATACGGTGTCCGGCGCCCCGAGCCCGTCCCCGTCCCACAGGGGACGCACCGGGCACGCCGGACACAACGAAAAGCGAGGCGAGGAGGCGCGGGGCCGACGCGTCAGCGGCACAGTTAATTTTAACCTAACCGTCGCCTACCTCGCGACGGAAGTTATTCGCGCGCAGCGGCATCTTTGCCTTAATGGCGACGGAGGGGCAGGCGAGACGTCTCGTCGGTGCTGCGCGGCCTCCACGCGTCGCCGGCGTTCGCACGCCACCGCCCGTTCCTGCGCGATCTTCCCGCCTCTTCTCGTCTGTTCCCGCGCTTTCTTCCCGACGCCGGCGTCTATAAAAGGTCTCCCGGCTCATCAATGGTAGCCACCACACCCCGCCGGCAACAAACACAGCCCTCGTCGCTCCACAGCCGTCTCCTCCATCACCAGTGGCAATGGCGAACCGCCCCGGCGATGGCCACTTCCCTCCACCGCCGTCTCCTCCATTGACGAGCCGGCAGCGGCGTGCGGCACTCGAGGAGGCACTCGAGGAGGAGGCCCGCCAGCGGCGTGAGGCGCAGCAGGCGGCGGATCTAGCGGCGTTCTCCGCCCCTGCCTCCGCAGCTGATGAGGCCGCGGCGGCAGCAGCGTGGCAGGAGCAGCAGTGCGACACCGTTGCGGCGTTCGACGCCTCGACGGGACAAGAGGCGCGACGGCGCCGGTACCGGGAGGACATGGAGCAGCGATGGGCTGACGAGCGCCGGCGCCAGCGCGATGAGCGGCAGGCGCTGTTCCGTGAACGGCGTGACTCGATCGAGCGCCGGCGGCGTGAGTCGATCGAGCTCCAGCAGCAGGCGACGGCGGAGGAGCGTCGACAGCGGGAGTCGGCGCTTACGGCGCTATGGGGGAGGCGGGCGGAGCAGTTGGCGGCGGCCGACGCGTTTGCGCGGCGGCGATGATGGAGGCGCCAACAGATGTGGAGGAGGAGGCGCCAATGGAGGAGGAGGCCGAGGCGGAGGAGACCGAGGTGGAGGACGACGACGATGACGACGAGTTCGACTGGTCCGACGACGACGCCCCGCACCCGGACGAGACGGCCGATCAGCAACGCGCCCTCGTCGAGTCCTTCGAGTCGGAGAAGAAGCTCCGGGACGACGCCCGTGCCCGCGAAGAGGCGCAGATTCGTCGCGCCGTCGAGCTCTCCCTCCAGGCGGCCCAGCAGGGGAGGGCGGAGGAGGACTATCGGCGGGAGCGGCACCGTCTGGCCACCGCCGAACGCAAGGAGAGGAGGCGCGCGCAGGAGGAGCTGCGCCGTAGGGGAGGCGACGACGGGGCGGGGCCGTCGAACGCGCCGCCGGGCGGTCAGTAGCCTAGGTTTAGATGAAATCTAGCCGTTTTCATTCAAACTTTGTAATATATAATCAAAATTGAATGAAAACCTTTATTTTCCTGCACAAATATTCATTTGGGGGCGGCGTTTGGGGGACGCGGCTGGGGAGCGACGTCCCCCAAAGGCGGCACGAGCAAAACACGTCCCCCAAACGCTCAATCCGGCGCGGTTTGGGGGACGGTTTGGGGGACGCGACTGGAGATGCTCTTATATAGTGCCGAATTTCTGGTGGTGTTTTGACGGTTCTTGATCTCTAGTTTTATCCAAGGAAGGGTTCATATGATCCATTGCTCCGATAATGAGATACCAACGAGAACATGCGAGCGACTTGGAGAATTTGACCCAGTGTTCCATGGCATAATACAGTGTACAGGCTATTGCTGATCTGGTTATAAACGTTGACATTGTTATTATCAATTATGTTATATGCGTACACCAAAGTGCACCGCAAACTATGATTGTCTACAACAATCCAATTATGAACCTCGCCTTCTCACGCTCCATTCTATTTCAAGCATCGACCCTACTACTGTTTCAACATGAACTGATGCCCGTAAACAAATGGGCAAGTTAGTCGCTGATCACAAGCAACAGCTCGCAGAGAGGCAGACACGGCAGAAACGGCAATGCAGCGGCGGAGATCCGTGGACGAAACAACCGGTTTGACGAATGAACGAGTAAGCACGGAACAACCACCAGCAGCCCGTTCTCTTCGGACGCGTTTGGTAGGCTGAACCGATTTGGAAACCTAAGCTAGGCTCTGTAGATCTTAGGGCATCTCCAACGCGGCAATTCATCCCGCGCCCACGCGTCCGGATGGGTCCAACCGGACAAAAACGCGGTCCAGCGCGCGGACCCATCCCAAAAACGGATGATCGCGGCGTCCGGGACGACCCAAACCCGGCCCAAATCTGGACGAGTTTGCATGGCCGCGGACGCCGATGGCTGGTCGCCTGCGCCCGCCTGTCTGTCTCCCAAAACACATCCACTTCACTCCACTCCCAAAACCTAGAGATGGCCGACGAAGCGACTGCCGCCGCCACCTCCACCATCGGAGACGAGGCCCAGCTCGCGTCCGTTGTCGCTCCTCCCGTGGAGGCGGCTCCAGTCCTGGACGCTCCGGTGGTTGTCGAGCCCAGGCCGCCCACGAAGAAAGCGAAGCCCGAGCTCACCGCGGAGAAGAGGGCGATGGAGACCAAGAAGCGGGGCGACCGGCGCAGGGCGCTGTGGCAACAGAAGAAGGAGGCCGCTGCCGCCAAGGAGCAGGTTCTGGCGGCGGAGCAGCTCCTCCAGCTCCAAACGCAGGTGAAGGCGAATGTGATGCAAGAGCAGGCCATGCTCTTTTACGGCCACGCAGCGCTCGCTCAGCACATGATCATCCCGGGAGCCGGCACTGCCTTGGGGGGAGCTCGGCCTCGTCCGTGACCCGGCCCCTTCCTCCAAGGTCAACAGCCCTGCCGACTGCCCCGTTGGGGTGCACGCCTGGCGCGCAGGAATTGGGGGCGCAGTCGGGGCGCTACGCGTACCCGTCACGGGATGGGTCACCGGAGGTGGGCGAGTCCATGACGGGGTCGTCGCCTTCGTTCATTGACCTCAACCGTTCGCCGGCGAACTCCAAAGTCCCAAGCACCTGGGAGCAGCAGCGATGGCCGGTGCACGCAACCTGCTCGACGATTTGTCGGCCGAGCGCGCGCTGCCACCGATGCAGGCACCGTCCACCGTGCAGGCCCCTCTGTCTTACCCGCAGATAATGATGACCACCTTGCCCTATGCTTCGACCGAGCAGGCTTCCCAGCCACCTCCCATTGACACACATGAGGACACCACTGCCTATCCCGGCAGCATGAACATCGAGAAGGAGCCGTTCTTCGTTGAGGAGCTCACACAAGCCGCAGCTGGACAAGCTCGAGGTCGCCGGGTTAGCAAAAGAACCACCAACTACACGGTGCAGGAGGACAAGGTGCTCGTCGATGGATGGTTGACCATTGGGCAAGATGCATTGACAGGTGCCGAGCATAAGGGGACCGCATTCTGGCACCGTATCTATGAATACTTCCATGAACATCGCAAATACGGACTGGAGGCATGAGAGCGACCACAGCGAGAAATCCCTCCAAAAGAGGTGGGGAGCAATTCAAACGGAATGCAACAAGTTCCAGGCGGCGTATGATCACGTGAAGGGGATCCCCGTTAGCGGCATGGGCATGAAGGACTTGGTATGATTCTTAACCTCAACTTGTTCATTCGGTGTTTGCACATATGTTTATCGTTGTTGTCTCGCTTTGCTCTAGGTGTGGAAAGCTTTGGAATGGTACTAATATAACAATGAGCAAAAGACCTTTGCCTTCCCTCATTGTTGGATGGAACTCCATGGCACCCCCAAGTTCCAGGAGGGGTACGAGGGATACATGGCAACCTTGAATGGCAAGAAGCCCGCCAAAGATGCCACGGTCATTGACCTTGATGGTGGGCAGCTTTGCGGTGGCTCCGCTTCTCGTGCAAGTCGTCCACGCGGCCACAAGGCAACCAAAGCCGACATGAAGCGTGATGCTTCGTCCATGGTATTGTTTGGCACTTTGAAGGAGATGCATGCAGACAGAGAGGTGTCCACGAACAAGAGGGATAAGAGGAGGCGTCGGGAGAAAGAAGAGGACAGGAAGAACTACTTCGATGTCCAAAAGAAGAAGCTTGAGATTTAAGAGGTCAAGGCCAAGACCAAAGCTAGAGAAATTGAGCTTAAAGAGAGAGAAATTGAGCTCATAGCAATGGCAAGAGCCAAAGAGGTGGAGTTGAAGGAGAAGAAAGTTGAGCTCAAACGGCAAGCCGAGGACACCCTGATCATGAACGCCGACGTGACCACCATAAGCGAGGCGAAGAGAGCTTGGTTCGAGAAGAGGCAGAAGGAGATCCTAGAGCGCCCAAATTGAGTTGACAATCTCAATTTCTAATTTTTATATTTGTTGAAACTATGACACATTTCGTTTCTTCATCATGCAACATTTTATTTGATATTATTTTATGCTATTTGATATTATTCTATATTTGTTAGATATTCTTCTATATTTTTTATAAGTATGTGTGGCCAGATGGCCTATTTCCCAGAAATAGGCCAAATGGCCAAATCGGTGTCTGCTGTGTTGGGTGCAGCGTGCGACCCAAACGGACGCGGGGCGCTGTCCGGGTGTCCGCGCCGCCACCCAAACGATCCAAAACGGATGGCCCAGCGCGTCCGTTTGGGTCGCTGGGTTGAACACTACTAGGAAATGCCTTACCGCCGGCGACCTGAAATGGCTTACCGCCGGCGTTTTTGCATTCGCCGGCGATCACCTCGCCGGTGGTAATGCCTCATCGCCGGCGCCTTCCAATTCGCCGGTGGTAAGTGCCTTTACCGCTGGTGTTTTACCCTATTCGCCGGGGTAAGTCTTACCGCCGGCGTCTTCCCATTTCGCCGGGGGTATCAGGTCGTAGTGCTGGCGATTTGGAAAACGCCAGGGATACATGAAAATTTCGCCAGTGGTAATATTAACAGGAGAAAAAATAAAAAACTCGAATTTCACAGTATATACACCAGAATTCATAGCATATACATAGAATATACAGGCAATTACCAGAATGACAGTAAAATAGACATCATTAGCAAGATACACATCATTGGCAATGATACACATCATTAGAAAGTCCCGAAATGTCCATAACATGCATGCATATGCATCAATAACACAAGTGTCGACCATAGTTCAAACATATCACGACTCGAAGTAGCACATGTTACAGAAATACATATAAGTCCAGTGTCGATGACCTAGCTAAACAACAATGACATAATAAACTAGAGAGACGGTGGCGGCAAGCATCATCACGATGAAAGGGGTCCTCCACATCTCCCTCCTCTCGTCCCGCTCGAAAGTTGGCGTATCGAGTTTCCGCCTCCTCCAAAGTGGTGTACCCCTTGTAGCTGTTGCCGCTGAAACGGTGGACCTGCCTCCTACAGTCTTCCCAGTCCTCGTAGACTCCAGGAACCCTGCCGTGGTAGACGACATAGTACGTCATCTATGCAAACACAGAAAAAAGAAATGAAAGTTGTTAGTACATTAGTAGAGAGAGATATAACATAGAGTAGTGCAAAGAAAAAGCATGGAAATTACTTAAGTAATTTTATGACTAACATTTGCAAAGGAAAAAAGTGTTTGAGTCAAGTCGGCTTCGGCGGGAAGGGACGGATGCCCTCGAGCGTGTTGAATGTTCTGTCGTCACATCCATCTTCTAATCGGCCTTCTATCTCGGCCTTAGAAAGTTCGGGACCATAGTGGAACAAGCCACCATTACCGCAAACATCCCTCCACAGTATTGTGCAAATGGTCCGCTGGATGGCACGGAACTCGGCTCTCACGTTTTCATCGGTGGTGTCCGCCATGTTCACGGACATCCGCTGAAGACTGGATGGCAACAAGAGATCGTTCTGAGACCTTACAATCGACCTCATCTGTAGGATGGCAAACCAGGCCTCCATCCCATTGTCATGCGCCGATTGCTTGAGGCAGGGGAACTTGGTTATGTGGTTGCACACATAGCAACCTTTCACTTTCTTCTCATGCCTGATTTTGTCGATGCCAACCTCGGCTATGAAGCCGCTGAGGGCTTTATCAAGTGTAGACTTAAGGTCGGTGAAGTCCTTGTCCGGATCAAGCCCGGAGTCGAGGTAATCGACATCTGAATGATACGGGTAAAAGAGGAGGAGGGTGCAGTACTTGAATCTGCGCAAAATGGAAATAAACCATCATACTCGATCAACTATGAAGGAAATTCACGAAAGAATGTAATAGAGGGTACTCTAGTAACCAAATACTTACTCGCGGAAATATGGTATGACAAAGCATTTCTTATCCTTGTTTAACACCAAGAAATCCTTGATGTACTTCGCTAGAAACGCTTGTTCGTTCGGACGACAGCCGGAGTCATGTAGAAGGGGTCCATGATAGCGATGTGCGCTGTGTTCTCCATGGCGATATCGTGCGCCATGCTGAGCGATAGGAGGCGGACCAAGTTTCGGTCGAGCTGTTGCATGTTCAAGAGCCTTGAAGATGTCTTCATATCGAATGAACATCAAGTCCGCAGGGTATGTGGTGACAAAGCCAAAGCCAGTGGGCACCTTCGCCGTCAAAACCGGGTACGAGGGATTTCTATCTCGAAGAAGTAGGTCCTCCTTCATTAGAACAGTATCATGCAAGCTCCTCATATCCGGCGTCACCTGCCTGGACAATGTGTGCCGGCAGCATAGGCTGGCCTATGTGATGCATCTTCCTCCACGGGGTCGGCAACTTGTCATTAACCACTTTCTTGCTTGCGGCAACATCTCCGGACTTCTTCCGCTTCCTCGGCCTTCTTCTTACCGCAACCGGGAGTGGCGTTTTGTTTCATACCCTCCGTGGTCGCACCAAGGAGTGTCCTCGGGGTAAGCCCAACTCGGGGTGGAGCGGTGAAGGCGGTAGTGTCTTCCTGCTCGGGAGTTTCTTGTGAAAGGAACAACTTCTTATTAAGCGTACGATCGGCGGGTGGCTTGTAAGGAGAAACCCCGTCGCCCTCCATCTCAGCGATGAACGTATCGATTGGAGCTTGATCGATGTCCAACGCGTTTCCGTGCTGACTCTCGGGCTGACTGTCGGGCTGGCTATCGGGCCCAAAAGGACCACCAGCCGGTGGAGGACTCGGGGCAGCCGTCGCATCCTGAGGAGTGACCATGCCATAGCTTGCCTCCGAACCCGAGGCGGCGGTGTTCAGCCGAATTAGGGCTTTCGGCCATAGAAGGATGTGATTCTTGAGGTCCCCGAGAGTGAGCGGGGTTTCCGTTTCCGGGGTTGATAAGGAGGATGGAGGTCTTGGCATCCCGGTAACGACCGGTTCACGCGAACCCGGCTCACGCTATCATCCATCCTGACGCAGTGGAAAATCCGCTGTGTTGGCAGGATGACACTGCCGCTCGCTACAGCCTTCAACTTGTTGTCCACATTCAGTAGCAAGGTGCAAGGAGTCGCGTTCGCCTGTGAAGACATGTGTAGGTCAGAGAGGGGCGACGACAAAGTAACTAATTTGTAGAGCTTGAGAGACTAAATTAATTACCGTGAGGGCGTCGAGCTCGGCTCGCGTTGAAGGACCGAGGCCAGGCGTGCAGGTGACTGAGGGGCTAGTACTGGGGCCCCCAGGTCCGGCGAATCCTCTCTAGCGCCCACATTGCCGGCAGGTGGAGTCACCAAGTTGGGTGTGCATTGAGCGTGTCTAGTTGGAGGCCGGTTGTCCGAGTTGCTGGCGCCTAGGCTGATAACCGGCATCGGTCCCTTACCGCCGGCGTCGAAGTAATTCTTCATCGACAGCACAAGATCAGGGATGATTTCATTGACCCTGTTGGCCAGCGCGTCATCGACCTTGCTAGCAACCTCGGCACTGACGCGTTGCTGAACCTCGGCACTGACTCGTTGCTGAACCTCGGCACTGACGCGTTGCTCCATGGTTGTTTCCAAGTCGGCCACCTTTTTCAGAAGAGCCTCGTGCTCCCGGTCCTTCTGCGCCTGCCGCGACTCCCTAGTGCTTGCGGGCACGTCCAAGCCATAGTCGGCAAGCTTGCGACCTCCTCCGGCGCCGGGGACACGGTGGGGCTTGTCCAAAGCGGCCGCGCCTTCACGGTGTTCAGACCCCTGATAAAAGGCGTGTCCCACGGGACTTTGCCAGTCGACGTCTGGGACGAGGAGCCAGCTGATTCGGCGGCTGCTTGTTCCGTCAACTGCCGAAGTAACATGAACAATTTTAGAATGTAATGGACTTGGTGAGCAGTATCAAATTAATAAGCTGGTAAATTGCTTACCACTGATTTCTCAAGTGCCATCACCTTCGCGTCGGCGACCAACTCAACTCCCACCACCACATCAGGTTTCGTGACCGTTTCCCAGCCAATTCTCTATGGTATCGGGACCTGAGATATGCCCTGAAGAGTGGGTCTTTGTACTTGGCAAAAGGGGGGTCAAGGCCAGCATTTATGTAGGCCTGGTCCTCCTTGTCCCATACCGCCTGCTTGCCTTCGAAGCCACGGCAACCGAGATTGTGGTGACCGATGTTCTTATCCGCCAGCTCCTTCCCCCAGGTCGATTGTCCTTTGGTGTACTCGAGCTCCTCGTTTTCCAAGAATTTATTATACTGCTCCAGCGTCATCCGCGGGAAGTGCCGCTGGATCTCTTCCCAAGTCTCATTGTCACCAAGCATCCCCCTCAGCATGGTTTTATAACCGCTGAGGTTCTTGGAGAACTTAGAGAGGGCTCGTCTGTTCACGATGTTATCCTTGGGATCCTCGTTCCTGTTATTCCACAGGGAACTCATACCGTGCGTGCAGCCGCGCAAGGAGTTGGGCCTCGCAGATGCTGCTTCTTCTTGGTTCGGAGTTTCGTCTCGTTGACGTCGACGACGTCCCGAAGGATTGCTCCCAGTTGGAGGCCGTACCCTTCGCCACGTGCTTGGGCTCAGTAGGAAGACCGGTCTTGGCGTCCACCGCGGTGATTATGTCGCGAGTGGTGCCGACCCTGTTTGGGCGCCGCTGCTTCTGTTTCCTCTTGGCCTCGGTAGTAGTATCCGAGCTACCCCGGCAACGCCACTGTCGGTGGTCTCGTCGGCAGCGGCCCTCTCATCCTCACCATCGTTGTCCATCTCATCATCCCCTCCTCCGAGGACTCGTCATCGCTGCCCGGAAGGTCCTCCAGCTGATCCGAGACCATGAGCCTGTAGTGCTCATCCAACTTCCGCTGAGAAGACCCGTCAACGTCTTCGTTGGGGTCTGCAGAAGACGTACATCGCTGGCTATATCTACCTAGCACTGCACAAACTAGCATACAGTAGCATCAAAAGTACTGTCACAATAATGATGAGTAATGAACTACTCAATTAAACAACCAGTAACTAATCGTGCAGCCAAAGTATATTAGTAAACAGAGTTAAAACTATTTCAGTAATGAACTACTCAATTAAACACCCAGTACTGATCTGATAATAAGCTGGAATTAGTTTTTTTTCACTTTTAATGACACACAATTCAATTACAAAATTTAGTGATTGTGAATATACTTGTAGTCCTCACTAAATAGGCTGAATACCGTGCTTGATGACCTATTCTTATGCTGCCAGAAACTAACTGTCTAATGCATGTACTACTAACTCTCCAAACTGCATGCAAATTTCTCTATCATGCACACACACTTAGCCACTAACTTAAATCTACCAACATAGCAAGATTAAATACTGCTTTCTACCGCTGCTAACTAAACACAAGCAACTCTACATGATTAACACTGGTTAACTGTTACACAACTCTTCTCTACGCTGCCACGGCGAAAATTCGGCATGACCTTTGCTAAAAATGGTCATGCCAGAGTGCCAGAAATTCGCCGGAACGGAAGTTAATCGACATTCCGGCGAAACATTGGCACTCAATACTCAATGTACCTGCAGACATTTCTATGTTGATCAACAATTGAATTTAGCAATGCACTTCACACGCCCCAGCAAGAATAACTAATGCATCCGGCGAGGACTTCACTGGCCATTGTAGATTTTTTCTTCCTTCAATTTCAGAATTTCAGTTACGTCAATGCAACAGGGAATCCTAAACAAGAAGGAATACTAGATGCATAAAAGTTCATATATATCAAACAGGTTTTGCTTGGTTCAATGCATTTGTAATTAGTTCCAACTTGTTTGGGCCCCTAGAATCTCACTGCCAACCAGAGTATACACAAGATCATCAGAACGCCACGAGACGAAAGGATTAGAAGATCAACCTGTCCCAGAAAAATAAAACGACGACAGGATCATAAGTTGCACTTAAATTTAAATTTCTACGTTCAATCATTGCAGCAGCTCAGCCAGCTGCTCGAATTGGCAGGCACACATCTTCAATATCCTGACACCCTCACTAGCTGTCCCTTGACCAACTATTTACACTAAATTTGCTTGCTTGTAAAGATGACAGCAGAGGACACCAAAGAAATTTTGTGACAGCCCTTAGCTGGAACTGCACATGCATGTCGGCTGATACGAAAAGAGCAAATAATTAAGAATGGAGTAACGTGCTAGCCTAGGCAGTACAAATATGAAGTGTGTCCTGGGGCATCCATTACTGAAAATTAATAGGAATAATGGATGATGTGGTACTAGGGAAGTGTTGCAACATATAGCACACAATATCAGTGAATCAGCCCAAAATATATGTAAAGTATAGCCATAGGCGCAACACTATATGCAATCTAATGCAACCCCTCCGATCTAATGCTATTCCAATTGAAAATCAGAAAATGAACTGCCGGCTTTTCCAATCGAGTTACTTAATTGCTGCATTGTTACCCATAGATCAGGAATGCTACCCAGCATTTCCAAGAAAGCAAGAAGAACATGCACAATTCGCAAAAAGGACGGCGCGACCGTGAAGCTAGGCTAGGGCGAGATGCAGGCGGGGTGCGACAGCGACGACGGTAATGAATCTAGGGAGAGAGGGAGGGGCGCACCTGCGGTGGAGACAGCAGCGACGGCAGCAGATCGACGGCGGCCGTGGGGGTGGGGGACAGCAGCGACGGCGGCCTCCTTCCTCCTGCTAGTGGCCGACGATGGCGGCCTCCTTCCTCCTGCTGGTGGCTGACGAACTGGTGGCACGGCGGCGGAGGTCTGGTGGAGGCGGCGACGGTGAGGAAGGAGGAGAGGGGAACGACGGTGTAGAGGGGAGAGAGGGAGGCAGGGGAGAGTGGCGCACCTGCGGTGGAGGGATCGACGGCGGCAAGGGAGAGGAGAGGGAGTCGCGGCAGGCGGCGACGGCGGATCGACGGCGGTCGATTTGGGGGGAACGACAGACGCGCGGCCACCAAAACGACTAAGTCGTGGACGCTTTACCCCCGGCGTTTTGCTGTAAACGCCGGCCACTAACAGGTGGGCCCAAGTGCATGTACCACCGGTGAAATCGACCAATTCGCCGGGGATAACAGGTGACACCATATTAATTCCGTAAACCCTGTTCATTATACAAAATCGATTCGCTAGCACAGTGGTTCCAGTCGCTCGCACAGCCGAAGCACCTAGGGTTCGAATCCCTGTGGGTGCAAAAAAGGCACCCTTTTTTTTTCTTTTCTTAAGACCCTTTTTTATTGTTTCTAGTTATTTAGATAAATTGTAAAGTCCTTTGGCAACATCCGATAAAATAAACCAATGAAGGATAAATTGCGAGACATAAATTGATGATTTTAATTCTTGAATGAATTCAAAGTACTTTCGGCGAGATCCGATAAAAAACCAAGACATAAATTTAGGATACACTTGAGAAGGACAAATGGTTGTTCGAGAGATAATTATTATAAATACATAAATGACTTCAAAGTCCCTTCCGCTTGGTCCTGGTGACCCCACCGGTATCGTCGCGACTCCTTGTGTACGGAGGAACACTTGACCTAGGTAGCGTCGTCCTTCTTCTTCTTAGTGTGTAGGTTCTATCGTCTTCATCGGGTTCTTCCATCATTGGGTCTCCGACGAGGCCGTCGAAGTCTTGCTCGTCGGCAACTCCATCCATTCCGACGAGGGCCCTTTTTCCTCTCCTTACGACAACACGGCTGGGCCTTGACGGGTCAGTTATGAAGAAGCATTGCTCGACGTGCTTAGCCAATACCCAAGGCTCATTTTGCGCGGTGGGGTTCTTGGTCTTGGATTTGGGGGGCAGTCGCATGGTGGTGACATACGCATCTTCTTTTGTGACGTCCGTAGCCCATCTGACAGGAAACATCGGTAGCTTCTCCCCGACGTAGTCGAGCTCCCGCATTTCCTCGATCCTTCCGTAGTACCTTTTCTTCTCTTCACCCGTGTACGATTCCATCGTCACACCCGAGTTCTGATAGTCGCTTCTGTTGTCTCTCTCCTCTGTGGAGATGTGTAACCATTGATGTCGTATTTCTGATAAGTCATGAGGTTGGGGGCGGGCCCACAAGACAAGGCTAATATCATTTTGTCTACGCCGCTTGCCATTGGTGGGGGATTGGCATCAATCTGGTCTTTGAACCAGCTCGCGAAAGAGGAGTTGTGCGCTCTAAATACCTCTTCTTCCGTCATCGGCTTGTCAGCCCTTCTCTTGATCATGTTTATGTGCTGATTCACCCAAGGCTCTACCTCGTTCATGTGCTGTAGTGCTACTAAGTGGGCCCTATTAAAGTCTGTTCTCCTATCATCTTGATCCGCGTCGAGTTCCCTCCTGCCAGCGTTGTGGCCTACTCCCTCGAATCTGCCGAGGTGCTTGTTGGCGGGCAATCCAACCGGATGTGGGTCGTCCTCGTTTAAATAATTCTTGCAGAAAGAGATGCACTCCTCGGTGAGAAAGCCCTGGACGATGCTTCCATCCGGATGTGCCCTGTTACGAACGTATCCTTTGATGAAGCCATTCATTCTTTCTAACGCCATCATGTTGTGAAGGAACGCGGGCCCAAGATCCTCGATATCGTCCACTATATGCACCAGCAGATGGACCATGATGTCAAAGAATGCGGGCGGGAAGTACATCTCCATCTCGCATAGGATGGTGACGATCTCTTCCTGCAGCCTCCCGAGTTTCTTGACGGTTATCAACTTTCGAGTGATGACGTCGAAGACGTTACATAGGTCGAGTCAGCTGTCGCACGAACGTGCGGTTCCATTATCCCTCGGATAGCAACCGGAAGTATCTGCGTCATCATGACATGACAGTCATGAGACTTCATCCCGCTGAAGATTTTTTTCGTCGGGTCCAGCCATCTCGCGTATCAGCCCCGCGTAGCCTAGGGGAAATTTGACTTCTAGTAGGCACTTGAAGAATTGTTCGAGCTCATCGGGATTTAGAGTGAAGCAGGAGGGGCGAGGAGTTTCGCGCTGCTTGGCCACCCTTTTGCGTTTGCGACCATCTGTTTCCTCCTCCTCGGTTTCCTGGTCAACCTGGGCGAAATGAAGCTCTTTTCTGATATCAAGGGCCATCAGGTCGTGTCTTGCTTTCGACCCGTCTTTGGTCCTCTCCGGCATGTTGAGCACAGTGCCAAGCAAGCTCTCACACACGTTCTTCGTGATATGCATGACATCAAGGCTATGAGGCGTACCGAGGATCTTCCAGTACGGCAAGTCCCAAAACACGGACCTCCTTTTCCATACCCCCAAGAGCGGCCCGGGTTCCTTTTTCTTTCTCTTGTCTCCTTTCTTCCGCTTCTGCATCTTTATCTTACCCGCCGGAGGGCAGTCTTTCCAGTTTTTCAACAGAGTATCTATCTCTTCGCCGCTTCTCCTAGGTGGAGGTCCCTCGACCTCATCCTTCCCATTGAAAAGGTCTCCACGCTTCCTCCACGGGTTATTCTTGGGAAGCCACATTCGATGCCTCATGTAGACGGTTTTTGAAGACCCGGGATCCTTACCCAAGCTGTAAAACGGCGTCTTTTCCATGCACCTCACACATGCCTTGTGTCCGTGGCACACTCGGCACGCGATATATCCGTATCCAAGATAGTCCTGCACCGTCGTCAACAGTGCGGCTTTCATACGGAAAGTTTCTTGTCCGTAGGCGTCCCAAGTTTCTATCCCTTCCTCCCACAGAGTGACTAGCTCCTCCTTCAATAGCTCCGGATACAGGGTTGATATCGCTCCCCGGCTGCGTCGGCCCTTGGATTAGCATACTCATGTGTATGTACTTCTTCTTCATGCATAGCCATGGAGGGAGGTTGTACATCCATACAAACACGGGCCAGGTGCTGTGCTTGCTGCTTTGGTTCCCAAACGGATTGAGTCCGTCGGTGCTCGCACCCAACCTGATGTTCCTTGGTTCTTTCCCGAATTCTTCGTAATACTCATCGTCTAATGTTTTCCACTGGCTTGCATCCGAAGGGTGTGTTAGCACTGGGTTTTCAACCCGCTCCACATCACGCATCACCGCCTCCTTTCTTTCCGCGTGCCAGCGCATGAGCTTTGCTTCCTTGGGGTCCACGAAGTACCGCTGCAGACGGGGCGTGAGCGGGAAGTACCACACAACTTTTCGAGGAGATTTTCTTGTCCCTCTCTTGTATCGAGATTCGCCACATTGTGGGCATGTATCGAGATTGGCATGCTCGTTCTGATATATTACGCAGTCACTAATGCATGCGTGGTATTTCTGGTGCGGTAAATCGAGAGGGCACACGATTTTCTTGGCCTCCTGTAGGCTACCGGCACACGTGTTATCTTTAGGAAAGTGGATCTTCAAGTATCCGAAGAGTTCGTCCACGCTTGTGTCCGTCCATTTGTGCTTTGCCTTCATCTCCATAATATCGAGAGCGTATCTCGGACGGCTCTCCTCCGTCCCACGAGCTACATCGTACAACGGAGTTCTCGAGTCTACCTCGAGTTGATCCAGCTTAGCCTTCCGTCTACCAGCGATTTTGGGGTCGGTCGATGTGTTGCTGAGAAGAAGTTCCTGAACATGACGGTCCTGCACGGCCGCGGTTAGCGGGGTATTTCTACTCATGTCCTCGTCGGCCACATGTTCTTCCCGGCCTTCTTGATCACCATCAACGTGTGCGCCATCCTCTTCAACCTCCTCTCCATTGTCGTGTGGGGCATCCTCTCCATCACCTTCATTGTCATCATCTCCACCATCATCATCTCCATCATCATCACCATCGATATCATCATCTCCATCATCACTCATCCACTGAGTATGCCCCTCCATGAAACTATACCTGAGCAGGTGTTGATTCACTATGCCTGAGAAGGGGTCAAACAACGATCCTAGCTTGCATCTTCGACAAGGACACATTATATCCTTTCGATTATTTCGATACATGTCGGCCGTTGCGCGTTCCACGTATCTATCCACGACGCTTTCCCTCATCGCGATGACCATCGCCGCCTACAAGACAAGATCGATAATTGATTACACCGCCGTCTCGATTTTCACGGAAAAAATTCGGCATGACCTTTGCTAAATATTGTCATGCTGGAGTTCCAAAATTCGCCGGAACGGAAGTTAATCAACATTCCGGCAAAAACATTGGCAACTCAATGTTCCCGCACGCGTAAACAAATGGAAAACAATGCATTTACATATATGGACCACCTTTTGCCACCACTAGTACTAGTGATATAACCGCGAATTTTCGCCAACATATGAACATTCCACTCATTTAGTTATGTACCTATTAGTTGCCGCGACGTCCAAAAGCACCCGAGAGACGCCACACGTCGACTTTAATGCTTGAGAGATCTAGAGATCTAAGAAATGGAGAGATCTAGCTAGATCTAGTGGAAAAGGTGGTGGGAGGACATAGATCTAGATCTAGATTATGCAAATCATGCTAGAGGGGCTAGGTAGTGCATGATTTGCTCAAATACATCATATTTTATTGGTTGAAATAGCTAAAATGGGTGGGGGAATGAGCTAACTAGTGCTTGGGTTGATTTGCCATCACATATGAGTGTGTGTGGGTGGTGGTAGGTGGTTGGTCGAATTAAATGGACATGCCCAGGTTACCGCCGGCGCCTACAACCCAAAATGCCAGGGGTAGGGCACGTTACCGCCGGCGCCTACAACATAAAACGCCGGCGGTAAGTTAAGGCCAGGTGGCCCACCCTGGCTCGGCAATACCGCCGGCATCTACTGCGCGCGTTCGCGGCGGTAGAGCCCAGTATCCCCGGCGCTTTGGGCCCAATACGCTGCGGTAAGGCTAGGCCCAAATGGGACCCCGCGGCCCATTGCACCCCCGGCGCCTCAATTTTCGTTTCGCCGGCGGTACAGGAGCTACCCCCGGCGCCTTCCTACGTGTTCGCCGGCGGTACTGTTAGGCCCCCCTGGAAGGTATTACCGCCGGCATCTTCAGCTCGTATTTGCCGGCGGTAAGGAGTGCGGCTATAAGCCTTTCCCTAGTAGTGGAAGATGCCCTTAGACCCTTGCAAACGAATGTTGGTTATATTTTACGAGTTGTTTGGTCAAGGGCGGAGGCAGGATTGAACCTCAACAGGCGCCAACTAAGATAATTTTTATATAAGAGGGGACAACTAAGGTAATCTTTACTGATTAGACATTCTAATCACATACAAAATAAGGAATTTGGCCTGCTGCAGATTGGCATGGGGGGCCATGGCCTCTGCTGCCCCCTAGCTCTGGCACTGTGTTTGGTACCATGTGAAGGAATTTATGCACCGGTTGGACAATAAAGAACAATTTACTTGGCGTCCTCCTATTGTGGTTTGGTTGCCCACATGAGGCTATCAGATCATCGAGAACCAACATGTGGTTGCATGGTTAGGAGGGTACTGGCACCCCCAGCCCACCAGAGTTCAAATTCCAGATTTGATACTTTGGTGTCTCATAAAGGCGGAATATTTTTCAATGAGAGGCGACGTTCCCGTCGAAAGCAAGGCGCTTGTGGTGATTTCGTCAATCTCAAGACCCGCCGGATCAGTTCTTCAACGCAGTCTCTTGGAGGTGCTCATAGGGGTAGGGTGTGCGTGTGTGCGTTTATAGGGGTGAGTGTGTGCGCGTATGTATGAGGGTCATTTATTGTACTGTGTTTCGCAAAAAAAAGAGGCTATCGGATCATCTCCAACGAAAGCAACCCCTCCCCCCATCAGGACATTAGACCTCTGGCAGTGTCTCCGTGGCCGAAAACCTTGCCCAACAGCCAACCGCAAACGGACCGCGCCCTGCCAACACGTCTGTTCAGGAGTAACACAGCCTCATGAGTTGAGCTATTGATGACCAAGACCTAGAGCATGCAACCAACCAAGGTGTTTGGGTTTGAATGAAGTATGAGCATTGTTATCAAGGTCAAGCGGAATGCGGCTAATTACCTCGCTCTCTTATGGCGTCGGGTCACAGTGTGAAAAGAGAGAGGAACAACTCAAGAAGGAGTTCAAAAGAGAACTCGAAGATGGAGCTCGGAAAAGCGTGAAAAGGTAGTCCCTTCTTTTCGGTGTTCCTTGAGTATAGGCTCCCGCACTATTTAGAGGGACTTGAAGTTGTTATTTGGTTCTCTGGCTCAAATCATTTCTCTCCATTCGCCATATCCTCTCCTCCAAATATTGTTCGCCACCAAAATATTCCGCCTCTCTGTTTGATGGGATTCGTAGCATAGAAAACAAAAATTTCCTACCGCAAGAACGAAAACCAAGCCAAGATGCAATCTAGAAGATGGTAGCAATGAGGGGATCACGAGACTAACCCTTGAAGATTTCCAAAGCCTACGAGATTAGATCTCGTTGTTGCAGAAGATGATCACTTGCCGCTTTCAAAAGCGCGTAGAAGATCTTGACGGTGCCACAATCGGGCAGCACCTCCGTACTCGGTCACACGTTCGGTGTTGATGAAGACGTCCTTCTCCCCATTCCAGCGGGCAGCCGAAGTAGTAGATCCTCCTCGGAATCCCGACAGCACGACGGCGTGGTGGCGGTGGTGGTGGAGATCTCCGGCAGGGCTTCGCCTATGCACTGCAGGAGAGGTGGAGGAGGAGAGGCGGCTAGGGTTTGGGGAGAGGGGGACGCCGGCCTCAAGGGGTGCGGCCAAGGTGGGTGGCTTGAGTGGCCGGCCCCCTCCCCTTGCTCCTCATTATATAGGTGGAACCCCCAAGTGTTGTACTACAAGTCTTCGAATAAGACCCCAACCCAAAACCTTCCATATGGTGGGAAACCTACCCAAGGTGGGATTCCCACTCAAGGTGGGATTCCCACTCAAGGTGGGATTCCCACCTTTCCTTGGAGGGGGGTGGCCGGCCACCAAGGTGGAGTCCACCTGGGACTCCTCCCCCTTAGGGTTGGCCGGCCATGCTAGGTGGAGTCCCTCCGGGACTCCGCCTTCCATAGTGATTTCTTCCGGACTTTTCTAGAACCTTCTAGAACCTTCCGTAAATGCACCGGATCATTTTCAAACTTATAAAATGACTTCCTATATATGAATCTTATTCTCCGGACCATTCCGGAACTCCTCGTGATGTCCTGGATCCCATCCGAGACTCCGAACAAAACTTCGAACTCCATTCCATATTCCATATCTACTTAAACGACATCAAACCTTAAGTGTGTCACCCTACGGTTCGCGAACTATGCGTACATGGTTGAGACTTCTCTCCGACCAATAACCAATAGCGGGATCTGGAGATCCATAATGGCTCCCACATATTCAACGATTACTTAGTGATCGAATGAACCATTTACATACGATACCGATTCCCTTTGTCACGCGATATTTTACTTGTCCGAGGTTTGATCATCGGTATCTCTATACCTCGTTCAACCTCGTCTCATGACAAGTACTCTTTACTCGTATCGTGGTATGTGATCTCTTATGAATCTTTCATATGCTTGCAAACTAATTAGACGACATTCCACCGAGAGGGCCCAGAGTATATCTATCCGTCATCGGGATGGACAAATCCCACTGTTGATCCATATGCCTCAACTCATACTTTCCGAATACTTAATCCCACCTTTATAACCACCCATTTACGCAGTGGAGTTTGATGTAATCAAAGTACCCTTCCGGTATAAGTGATTTACATGATCTCATGGTCGAAGGACTAGGTAACTATGTATCGAAAGCTTATAGCAAATAACTTAATGACGTAATCTTATGCTACGCTTAATTGGGTGTGTCCATTACATCATTCACATAATGACATAACCTTGTTATTAATAACATCCAATGTTCATGATCATGAAACTATGATCATCTATTAATCAACAAGCTAGTTATACAAGAGGCTTACTAGGGAATCCTTGTTGTTTACATAACACACATGTATCGATGTTTCGGTTAATACAATTATAGCATGGTATATAAACATTTATCATAAACACAAAGATATATAATAACCACTTTATTATTGCCTCTTGGGCATATCTCCAACAGTCTCCCACTTGCACTAGAGTCAATAATCTAGATTACATTGTAAGGTACCTAACACCCATGGCATTTTGGTGTTGGTCATGCTTTGCCCTAGGGAGAGCTTTAGTCAACGAATCTACTACATTTAGATCAGTGTGTACTTTGCAAATCTTTACTTCTCCATCTTCGATGTACTCGCGAATCGAATGAAAATGCAGCTTGATAAGCTTCAGCTTCTTGTGTGACCTTGGTTCTTGCGCATTGGCAATGGCACCCATGTTGTCACAGTAGATGACTAGTGGGTCCAATGCACTAGGAACCACACCAAGCTCAACAATGAACCTCTTCATCCATACCGCTTCTGATGAAGCCTCCGAAGCCGCTATGTATTCCGATTCTGTTGAAGACTTCGCCACCGTGCACTGCTTCGAGCTGCACCAGCTTACCGCAGCACCATTCAATATGAACACGTACCTGGACTCGAGACTTAGAGTCATCGGGATCGGTGTTCCAACTTGCATCGGTGTAACTGGTTACAACGAGCTCTTGGTCACCTCCATAACAAAGAAACATATCCTTAGTTCTTTTCAAGTACTTCAGGATATTCTTGACCGCTGTCCGAGTGTTCCATTCCCGGATCACTTTGATATCTCGCTAGTCAAACTAACAGCATGTGCTATATCCGGTCTAGTACACAGCATGGCATACATGATAGAGCCTACTGCCGAGGCATAGGGGATCTGATTCATCCTCTCTCTTTCTTCTGTCGTAGCCGGACCTTGAGTTTTACTCAAGACCTTACCTGGCAACATAGGTAAGAATCCTTTCTTACTTTCATCCATTCTAAACTTCTTTAGAATCCTGTCCAGGTATGTGATGACGCGTAAAGCACACGCCCGTTGGGAACCCCAAGTGGAAGGTGTGATGCGTACAGCAGCAAGTTTCCCTCAGTAAGAAACCAAGGTTTAATCGAACTAGTAGGAGTCAAGAAGCACGTTGAAGGTTGATGGCGGAGGAGTGTAGTGCGGCGCAACACCAGGGATTTCGGCGCCAACGTGGAACCTGCACAACACAACCAAAGTACTTTGCCCCAACGAAACAGTGAGGTTGTCAATCTCACCGGCTTGCTGTAACAAAGGATTAGATGTATAGTGTTGATGATGATTGTTTGCAGAAAACAGTAGAACAAGTATTGCAGTAGATTGTATTCGATGTAAAAGAATGGACCGGGGTCCACAGTTCACTAGAGGTGTCTCTCCCATAAGATAAATAGCATGTTGGGTGAACAAATTACGGTTGGGCAATTGACAAATAGAGAGGGCATGACCATGCACATACATGATATGATGAGTATAGTGAGATTTAATTGGGCATTACGACAAAGTACATAGACCGCTATCCAAGCATGCATCTATGCCTAAAAAGTCCACCTTCAAGGTTATCATCCGAACCCCTTCCAGGTATTAAGTTGCAAACAACAGACAATTGCATTAAGTATGGTGCGTAATGTAATCAATAACTACAACCTCGGACATAGCATCAATGTTTTATCCCTAGTGGCAACAAGCACATCCACAACCTTAGAACTTTCGTCACTGTCCCAGATTTAATGGAGGAATGAACCCACTATCGAGCATAAATACTCCCTCTTGGAGTTAAGAGTAAAAACTTGGCCAGAGCCTCTACTAATAACGGAGAGCATGCAAGATCATAAACAACACATAGGTAATAGATTGATAATCAGCATAACATAATATTCTCTATCCATCGGATCCCAACAAACACAACATATAGCATTACAGATAGATGATCTTGATCATGTTAGGCAGCTCACAAGATCCGACAATGAAGCACATAAGGAGAAGACGGCCATCTAGCTACTGCTATGGACCCATAGTCCAGGGGTGAACTACTCACTCATCACTCCGGAGGTGACCATGGCGGTGAAGAGTCCTCCGGGAGATGATTCCCCTCTCCGGCAGGGTGCCGGAGGCGATCTCCTGAATCCCCGAGATGGGATTGGCGGCGGCGGCGTCTCCGGAAGGTTTTCCGTATCGTGGCTCTCGGTGCTCGGGGGTTTCGCGACGAAGACTATATGTAGGCGGAAGGGCGGAGTCGGGAGAGTCACGGGGGCCCCACACGCTAGGGCCGCGCGGGCCCCCCCTGGGCCGCGCCGCCCTAGTGTGGCGGCGCCCCGTGGCCCCACTTCGTCTTCTCTTCGGTCTTCTGGAAGCTTCGTGGCAAAATAGGCCCCTGGGCGTTGATTTCGTCCAATTCCGAGAATATTTCCTTACTAGGATTTCTGAAACCAAAAACAGCAGTAAAACGATGAATCGGCTCTTCGGCATCTCGTTAATAGGTTAGTGCCGGAAAATGCATAAATATGACATAAAGTATGCATAAAACATGTAGATATCATCAATAATGTGGCATGGAACATAAGAAATTATCGATACATCGGAGACGTATCGCATCCCCAAGCTTAGTTCCTGCTCGTCCCGAGCAGTGTAAACGATAACAAAGATAATTTCTGAGTGACATGCCATCATAACCTTGATCATACTATTGTAAGCATATGTAATGAATGCAGCGATCAAAACAATGGTAATGACATGAGTAAACAAATGAATCATAAAGCAAAGACTTTTCATGAATAGTACTTTCAAGACAAGCATCAATAAGTCTTGCATAAGAGTTAACTCATAAAGCAATAAATCAAAGTAAAGGTATTGAAGCAACACAAAGGAAGATTAAGTTTCAGCGGTTGCTTTCAACTTATAACATGTACTCATGGATATTGTCAATGTAAAGTAATATAACAAGTGCAATATGCAAGTATGTAGGAATCAATGCACAGTTCACACAAGTGTTTGCTTCTTGAGGTGGAGAGAGATAGGTGAACTGACTCAACAATAAAAGTAAAAGATAGGCCCTTCGCAGAGGGAAGCATTGATTGCTATATTTGTGCTAGAGCTTTGGTTTTGAAAACAAGAAACAATTTTGTCAACGGTAGTAATAAAGCATATGTGTTATGTAAATTATATCTTACAAGTTGCAAGCCTCATGCATAGTATACTAATAGTGCCCGCACCTTGTCCTAATTAGCTTGGATTACCGGGGTTATCATCGCAATACACATGTTTTAACCAAGTGTCACAAAGGGGTACCTCTATGCCGCTCGTACAAAGGTCTAAGGAGAAAGCTCGCATTGGATTTCTCGCTTTTGATTATTCTCAACTTAGACATCCATACCGGGACAACATAGACAACAGATAATGGACTCCTCTTTAATGCATAAGCATGTAGCAACAATTAATGTTCTCATATGAGATTGAGGATATATGTCCAAAACTGAAACTTCCACCATGATTCATGGCTTTAGTTAGCGGCCCAATGTTCTTCTCTAACATTATGCATGCTCTAACCATTAAATGAGTGGTAAATCTCCCTTACTTCAGACAATACGGACATGCATAGCAACTCACATGATATTCAACAAAGAGTAGTTGATGGCGTCCCCATGAACATGGTTATCGCACAACAAACAACTTAATAAGAGATAAAGTGCATAAGTACATATTCAATACCACAATAGTTTTTAAGCTATTTGTCCCATGAGCTATATATTGCAAAGGTAAAGAATGGAAATTTTAAAGGTAGCACTCAAGCAATTTACTTTGGAATGGCGGAGAAATACCATGTAGTAGGTAGGTATGGTGGACACAAATGGCATAGTGGTTGGCTCAAGGATTTTGGATGCATGAGAAGTATTCCCTCTCGATACAAGGTTTAGGCTAGCAAGGTGTGGTAACCCTGCATACCACTGCATGTTGTAGTATGCTAGTCGTTGATATAACATTCACGAAGTACCATTCCGCAAATATTACATCCCTCAGAGTAGTACAACAGAACATAGCAGGGTCCATAACTCATTCACTTATTATTACAAGCATCAAACATATATTGTCTTGGAGCTCCTCTTGGGTCCTAAGAGGGATACCCCGGGTTCGAGGCGAACCCACCTTATCTTACAATACAGAAGTTTCACTAGGTTATACATTTATTACCACGAGCAGCTAAATACTAGGTGTTCCCACTGCTCGGCTACAACTACTACTTGGTGCTTCTAGGCTTGATCTCCACCGGAAGCCTCCCCGGTTCCGTAGACTATGAGATAGTCTACGCCTTCAATACCTCCTGAGAGGTCTGGTTCTTCATAGCCGATGATCTCGGCTCCTTCAGGGTTGTCGTAGTTCTCCTCCAGACGATTCAGACAATCTAAGCAAGGGATTTAAGAGTGGGATGAGTATGAGCGTACTCAACAAGTTCATTATAGGAAAGAGGTGTTTAATGCACTAGCTACGATATTAGACCAGAAAGTCTAATACCAATGCAAGTTTTGTTAAAAATTTCTTCAAGAGATTGCTTTTATTTCAAAGAGCTATGTCCGTCAGCCTTCACCGGTTTACTAGAACTTCATGGAGCTCCTTTCCGGCTGCGTTCGCAGTTCCTCATCCCGAACGGGGAGTGACAGGTCACGGTTCTTTACACTGCGCAGAGGTGTGTTGCTTTACCCATAAGAAATCTTAACCTTGGTGCCAACCGAGTCTAGTTCTCGTCCACACTTCCTTTGGTGTGAGGCCCGGTATAAGGTCTAGCCAATCATGTTCCTCCGCTACCTCGAACACCCACCCTTTGTTGCATGCCCCGACCCCCGGGTCCACGCCGGTCCCATTATTCCTGTAGATTTCAAGGTGGACCCCGACCACGACGACGGTGCTGGGCTCTACCATACACTCCTACGCCGGTAGCCGCAACCCATCATAGACCGCAATGCCGTGGGGACTTAGGACTCCCCAGCCTCACCGCTTGCTCCTTCGGGCGACAAGTGTACTACGGACTATGCCGTGGGGACTTAGGACTCCCCGGCCTCACCGCTTGCCCCCTTGGATCACAAGTGTACTACGGTAAAGCGCATCCGTTGATGAACGAGAGGTGGAAACACTTTTGACTATTCCGTCCCACTCCGGATCTTATGGTTAACACGGGTATTACGGCACAAGAATCACTGGCGACATTTGTTGTTTAATCCTAGATGGATATAAACCCTTGCAATGGAACCTCCACCATATCAACACAATCCATGGTTCCATTGCCCACCACATAGTCATATTCATAGTTATGAAAGTAGTGGTTTTGGTTTTTATGCAATAGTGATAACCATAGTACTTTGCAAGTAATTTCATAGAAATACTCAAATGACATGAGCAAGTGATGAACTTGCCTGAACACTGCAAAGTTTTGCAGTTGGATGGTGTGGACTGACCCTTGTCCTCTGGTTCTGAAAAATAGCATCATTGTCCGATAAGGGCAATGGTTAAAGAAGCAATTATGCATGATTCCAGTTTTAGGGTTTGTTCCCCCCTTCCGATGTCGTTGTTATTTTATGAGAGGTTAGTACTAAGATGGATTTGGAGATACTCTGTTTAGGGTAAATACAACCTTGAAATATTGTCAAGGTGTTTTGAAAGTCCAATTGCATTAATGGACTTATTTTCATTATTGAAAATAATATGTGTGATTTAAATCATTATTTAAATCCTCAAAATAGGACTTATTCTTAATTGTCTTCAAAAATTCTCTTTGATATTTTATTTAAATAGAGAATTTTATGCTGATCCTTTTTCATATTTTTAATTTATTTTTAAGAGCTTTTATCAATTTTCTATTGAATTTCAAAGTTTCATGTTTTTATTGAATTGTGAAAAGTCATTTTTGCCCCTGGGACCACCTGTTAGGGTGGCCCAGTGGGTTGGGCTAAACCAGCTCGGGTCCAACCGACCCGAGCGGTCGCTTGCTCACTCCCTCACCTCGCGCCGCTCGACCTAACCCTAATCCCCTCCGCTCTCACTGGCGACCTGCGTCGCCCGCACCGTCGCCGGCCGATTCCGGCGGTCTCCGGCCGCCATGGCTTACGCCATGGGGCGCAATCGAACCGCCAGACGACGGCGATTCGCTCCCTCCGTGTTGATTTGGAGCTGACGCTGTCCCTCGCTCGTCATCGACCCTCACCGCCATGCCTAGGGTTCGGGATCCGCTTGATCCCGTGGCTCCCCATGCTCCGGGCGTGATGTTGCTGTGGCCGCCACGATGGGGTGGGCGTGGCGCCGCCATGGCCTCGGCTTGGCCTGGCGCCGCCGCGCCCGGCGTGTGCCGCCGTGGCCGCCATGGTGGTTGGCCAGCTCGACCTCGGTACATCCTCCATCGCTTCTTCTCTCTTATGTCATGTCCTTCTTCCTCTCTCGGCAGCTCTAGCCAAGGCGTTCCTCCTCATGGAGGGCCCGCCGTGCCGTTGCTCGCTTGCTGCCGTTGCGCCTAGCTTGCTGTGTGGCGTGTGCTGCTGCTTCTTGTGCTACTGCCATGAATTCTAGCTACGGTGCTGCCCTATTCTGCTTATTAGCTAGGCTTAATTCTTGCTATCTTGATTGTGCACAGTTCTGTGCATGTTTCAGAGCCACATGCTTGTTGAATCTTGCATATCTGGCTTGGATCCTTCCCTATGCCTCTGTTCTAGTTACTATTCTTGCTAGACACTCATGTGTATTCAATTTGGCTGCCCTGGCTTGATTACCATGTGTATTCCTTGCAATTTGCAAGTTCCGAGCACTCGGTATGCTTGTCCCTTGTGCTCAATTTCATGTGTATGCTTGATTGAGCATTACTGCTGGTTTAACTACATGATTCAGTGATGAGCACCAAGTGCTTTACTAATTTATCTTGATCTAGAGGTTCATCCTGCCTTGGATGTGCTTCTGGATACAATCATTTAATTATCTATTTATGTGTATGTGTGTGGCACGTGATCGTTGTCGGTGCTTGCTCAAGCATCGACTGATGCTTGCGAGTGATCCTCCGGATCATTAGCATGTGTCTCGTTTCATGATTTACTTGTTATTATCAATTATCCGTGTTGCCTTTATTGATTGAGTGGATAATTGATGTGAACTGTGATACAATAATGATCATCACATTTGATTGGCTTAGGCTAGATGGATGCCCACAGTGGTTGGGAACCCTAGCCCTTCTTTGAACCCAATCAGGGTGATGATAATTGTATTTGGCTTGTTGGTTTGGCTGTTCTAGGGTTTGAGGTGACCCTGGCAGTAGTCATATGCTGCCCTAGGGTAGCTCCCCTATTTGGTGGCTTTTTGTGATGGATAGATGCTCACTGGCTAGTCACTTAGTGAATTTCCAGTAGCCTTGATGTTGATACATAGGATAGGCACATGTTGCCTGTCAATCTGATGGTTTAGCTAGGCCAATGGGTGCTTTGTGAACCTGAATGACTACATGGAGTAAATCCATGCTGGATTTCTCTGGTTTTGACACTGTGTTGTCACAACCAGTGTTCCCTGGTTTATTTTTCCTTTTAGCCTTGGTTGTACTTGCTGGCACCAATTGGTTTAGTAACCAAATGATGATACACCCAGGGTTTTCCTACCCTTCCGTGCTCTCGTGATGCAAGCATGCTTAAGTATGAGCAAGATATGATCTTGCTCAGTGCTCTTGTGTGGTATACCTCACTCCGGCTCCTAGAAATAGGTGTTGGTGTAGAGGATTGCTTCGTGATGCTTGGTTTGCTTGCCCCTGCTCCTCCTTGCAAGCTTGTGGTGCTTTACTCCATCCGGTACTTGCTCACGGTCGACGCGTTCTTGATGAATCTGTCCCTGGATGGTTTCTGGTGGCTTGTTGTTCTTCCTGTTCTAAGTGTTCTTGCTGTTCTTGATGAACTTACCCAGGAGCTTGTGTCGATGGAATGTTTAGGGTTTGGATGGAAAAAGGTTTTATATCATCCTCACTTTGCTCTCCTGGTCGACAGCTGAGCCTGGCACCATTTTGGTGACTCCCCTGGCTTGTGTGTGCTGTTGTGCATGCACATAGCCTGGTGAGCTGCCTGGTTGTGTGTGTGTGCAAGTGCTGTGCACCTGGGCTTGATTCTATCTATGGCATGGACCTGCTCGGCAGAAACTTGAGCATATCCATCTCATTCCATTGTTTGCTAACCCCGCCAAGTGGCTTTGCCACTTGGCTTAATACTTGTTTATTTGTGTATGTGTGCAGGTACCAAGTGCTGATCAGGATGAATTCAAGATCAGCAAGATCATAGAATTCATGAAAATCACTTTGTAGTTTAGTTTATTTAGATAACTTGTAATTTTCCTTTTCCTTTTTCTATTTATTCAATTCTTGTAATGTGTTGTAATTCCATAATTCAAATCTGAATATTGTAAAGACAATGTATAATGTGTGTGATTATCAATAAAGCTCAAGTTTTCCTTAATGAGCTTTAAGTAATTGTTGTATTACTTATATTCTTGCTTAATGATAATTGTTTGTTAAATTATCTCAAATTTGAATTATGTGATAACCATTTAATGTTTGAATTTGTAATTCAAATTCAAAGTTGGTTTGAATTCATTCAAACAACTTAACTTGTAATTCAATCATGCAACTTAAGATTCTTAATGCAATATCACTTCTCTCTTCTCAAAACCCTAATTTTAGACAAGTAGGAACAAGTTCATCGCACTCTCGAAACCCTAACCCTGTAAGGTGTCGAGAGAGAAACTTGTCCCCCTTCGATGCGAGTTTTTGTTTAAAAGCGCGAAATTTCCCCGTAAGTTACAATGCAATGCACATCCCTTTCTAAAATATACCCCTCGATCGTCTCTAAACCTCGGGATATTACAGCCTTTCCCCTTAAAGAAAACTTCGTCCCGAAGTTGTGGTGGTAATACCCGAAAAGTTCGGGGTATGTTTTCCTCGAGTCTTCCTCCTTTTCCCAGGTAGCTTCCCTCTCGGGATGATGCTTCCATTGTATCTTGCGATATTTTATGGCTCGATTCCCGAGTTGTTTCCAGCTTTCCTCGAGAATCTTTGTCTGGCTTCTCGATGTACGTCAAATCTGGTTGTAATTCAAGTTCTTCATGTGATACTCGGCTCATCCGGGGTCTTCAAACACTTTCTGAGTTGCGACTCATGGAATACGTTGTGAACCTGAGATAACCTTCCCGGTAGTTCCAATTTGAAGGCTAACCCTCGGTTTTGACTCAGAATCTTGAAAGGTCCGATGTATCTAGGGCTGAGCTTTCCTTTTACTCCAAACCTCTGGAGTCCTTTCATCGGGCTCACCTTAAGGTATACCATGTCTCCAACTCGTGGCTCCCATGTTCTCCTCTTTTGATCGGCATAACTCTTCTGTCGGCTCTAGGCTATTTTGAGCCTATCTCTGATGATGTCAATGATTTGTTGCTTTTCCTTGACATAATCAGGGTTGAACTCTTTGCTTGCTCCGGCTTCATACCAACATATCGGTGATCTACACTTCCTTCCGTAGAGAGCTTCAAACGGTGCCATCTTGATGCTGCTTTGATAGCTATTATTGTATGAAAACTCTGCTAGTGGCAAGTGCTCCTCCCATGATCCTCCGAAATCTAGGGCACAAGCCCTAAGCATATCCTCTAGGATCTGGTTGGTTCTCTCGGTTTGTCCACCGGTCTGGGGATGATAAGCGGTACTATAGTCCAACTTGGATCCTAAAGCTTCGTGTAGTTGCTTCAAGAATGCTGATGTGAACACGGATCCTCGATCCGACACGATCTTCTTGGGTACTCCATGCTTACTCACGATCTCTTTGATGTAAAGATCGATGAGTTTCTCTCCTTTATCCCGCTGATTTACCGCTAAGAAGTGTGCACTCTTCGTCAACCGGTCCACGATTACCCATATCATGTCCTTCTTTTTATTGGTCATGGGTAGTCCGGTGATGAAATCCATCCCTATTTCCTCCCATTTCCACTCTGGAATAGGTAAAGGTTGTAACTTTCCTGCCGGACTTTGGTGTTCAGCCTTCACTCTCTGGCAGGTATGACATTCCGCCACATATTGTGCTATCTCTCTCTTCATATTATTCCACCAGAATAGCTCCTTTAGATCCATGTACATCTTTGTACTTCCCGGATGAATGGAGTATGGTGTTTGATGGGCTTCCCGGAGTATTACTTCCTTGATTTCAGCAATATCCGGAACACAAATTCTCTTTTGGAACCATAATGATCCAGATTCTCCGCGGTGAAATTCTGATGGTCTTCCTTCATCTATCCTTCTCATCTCCTCCATGATAAATGGATCGTCCAACTGACCCATCATTATCTCATTCTTCAAATCGACATTTAGCTCATCGGCTACTTGTAAAGCCGATAGTCCTTCATGAGCTTCTTTCTCCCAAAGTTGTATTTGGGCTTGGCTTATTTCCTTCATCAACTCCGGTGATAACACTTGTTCCACTCCTCCAGTGCTCTTCCTACTCAAAGCATCTCGCTACAACATTGGCCTTCCCTGGAGTGTAATTGATGGTCAAATCATAATCCTTGATCAATTCTAGCCATCTTTTCTGTCTCATGTTGAGTTCTTTCTGAGTGAAGAAATATTTGAGACTCTTATGATCTGTATAGAGCTCACACTTGGCTCCATAAAGGAAATGTCTCCATGTTTTGAGTGCAAATACAACTGCTGCTAGCTCTAAATCATGTGTTGGATAATTCACTTCATGAGGTCCGAGTTGCCTCGATCCATAAGATATCACTTTCCGATCTTGCATGAGTACGCAACCCAATCCATGTTTGGATGCGTCACGAGTACACGGTGTAATCCTTGCCAACTTCCGGAACCGCTAACACCGGTGCCGTGGTGAGTTTCTCCTTCGTAGTTTGAAAACTCTTCTCACACTCCTCCGACCACACGAATGGTGTGTTCTTTCTTAATAGCTTCGTCATTGGTCCCGCTATCTTGGAGAATCCTTCAATGAATCTCCGATAATATCCTCGCCATTCCGAGGAATCCTCGGATTTCCTTGATGGTCTTGGGTGCTTCCCATTCTAGAACCGCTGCTACCTTGCTTGGGTTAACAGACTATTCCATCTTTACTAATGACATGACCTAGAAATTCCACTTGATCTAGCCAAAATTCACACTTGCTAAATTTGGCATAGAGTTGATGTTCTCTTAGTGTTTGCAACACTAATCTCAAATGTTCAAGCATGTTCGGCCTTGTTCTTGGAATAGATCAAGATATCATCAATGAATACAATGACAAATTTGTCTAGATATGGCATGAAAATCTTATTCATGAGATTCATGAATATTGTCTGGGGCATTGGTTAATCCAAAAGGTACTACAAGGTATTCATGATGTCCATACCTTGAAACAAAGGCAGCTTTCGGAACGTCTTCCTTCTTGATCTTTATCTGGTGATAACCGGATCTTAGATCAATTTTGGAAAAGACTCCCGCGCCTCTAACTTGATCAAATAGATCTTGAATTCTTGGAAGTGGATACTTGTTCTTGATTGTGACATTGTTCAAATTTCTGTAGTCTCCGCACATCCTTCTACCACCATCTCTTTTATCCACGAAGATTACAGGTGATCCCCATAGTGAAACACTTTCTTGTATAAATCCTTTATGTTCCAAGTCATCCAATTGCTCCTTAAGTTCTTTCAACTCCTTGGGCCCCATCTTGTATGGTGCCTTAGCAATCGGAGTCTGTTCTCGGAATTAGGTCGATAGTGAATTCTATCTCCCTATCCGGTGGCATACCGGGTAATTCCGCAGGAAACACATCCTAGAATTCATTCACTACCGGTATATCTTCCAACTTCACCTCCTTCATGCTATTCAGCTGTAGCTCCACTTCAATCTGTGTATGTTTGTCGCCTTGATAGATCATTCTACTTCCATCGGGACTTTTCAACGATACCGTCTTGTTTACACAGTCGATCAATGCTCCATTAGCTTCCAACCAGTTCATACCAAGAATGACATCAATGTCCTTCATCGGTAAAATGAACAGGTCCGCGTCAAACGCGCACTTATTGATCATGATGACTTGTTTTTGTTTGGTATGGGTTACTACTATCGTTCCCCCGCGTAAAGTATGGTTATGGGTGTATCTAACTTAGTGCAACTAATCCCATGTTTGATGATGAATTGTTGAGAAATGAATGATGTAGTTGCACCAGTATCAAAAAGTACTTTGCCAGGATGAGTGAGTATCTGGAGCGTACCTATCACCGCCTGATCGGAGTTGACCACCTCCTCCAGACTGGTGCAGTTCAGCTTGCCGAAGGGCTTCTTATTCTTCCAGTTCCCTCCGGTATTTCCTCCTCGGCTTCCACCTCCTCCAGACTGACTTCCTCCGGTGTTTCTCTTGGGGCAGTCCTTCAGCATGTGCCCCTCCTGACGACAACCAAAGCATATAATCCTTGGTTTCTTGCAATCCTTGGCGAAATGCCCCGTGAGTCCACAGCCTTCGCAAACTATTTGATTTGCAGACTGGAATGCTTGGTTCTTCCTACTACCGTAGTAGTAGTAGTAGTAGTTGTTGTTGTTGTATCTGGGCTTGAAACTCAAGCTGGTATTAGGCTTGTTACTAACAAACCTCTTAGGCTCAAACTTGGCCTTTTTCCTTTTCTCCTCCTGCAGTTGTTTGAAATCATCTTCCAGAGTGATGGCCGCATCCACCAACTCTTGAAACTCCGTCGCTCTCATCATACGGAGCTGTACTTTGAACTGGGGACTTAACCCCCTCAGAAACCTTTTCTTCTTCTTGTCCTCAGTGTTGACTTCTTCAACAGCATACCGTGACAGCTTAGAGAATTCCCTGACATAGGTCAGGATGGCCTTGTCCTTTTGCTCGAGACTTTCAAATTCTTGACGCTTCAGTTCCACAATACTTTCAGGGACATTGGATTCCCTGAACTTCTTGGCAAACTCCTCCCAGGTAAATACCTTTCCAGCCGGATAAACGGCTACTATATTGTCCCACCATGATGCGGCAGGTCCACACAGCAGGTGGGTAGCATAACGGACCTTCTCTTGGTCATTGCATCCAACGGTATTGAGCTTTCGCTCAGTATCCATAAGCCAATCTTCCGCGTCCATTGGCTCGGGCGCGTATGCGAAAGATATAGGCTTGGTGTTCTGGAAGTCTGCTAAGGTGACTCCCGGGTTCTCGGGTCCTCTACCCGGCTCGTTGCAGCGGCTCTTGAAAGAATTTGTTTTGCTGCTCCAACGTCACACGTTGTCGTTCCTCCACCAGCTGCATGTACTGGACGAAATTCTACTGCGTCATGGGTGGTGGTGGTGGTGGAAATTGATTCCAGGCTGCTTCATCAGCCTCTTCCTTTTGCTTCGCCTCGCGCTCCATGCGCTGCGCTTCGCTCTCCTCTCCTACTGGTCCCGACATAACCCCCTAGTTCTGCAACACAAGATGACACTCATAATTACTCCATGCGCAAGTTTTCCGAGCTCAACATTGTGCACAGAACTAGTCACGCAATGGAAATCAAGAAGCAAATCCAAATCATACAAAACATATACCATATATTTACATACTTAAGTGGTCTTATTACAATACTCAAGTCGATGTGAGTATGCAAACTCACTAATTAAAGTATATGTACAAATTTCTACAAAATATTACACACTACAATACACGTGGTACTTGTGTATTGTAGTCCTGCTTCCCTTGGTAGTCTCTAGTCGATCTTCACTCCCGATACATTCCAGGCTTCCATCCGGTCGAACGTGTCGTTCTCCTGACAAAACCTGGAACATAAGGTCTCCCCGTTGGCTGGTAGTCGGAATCAGATGATGATCCTAGGGAGAAATCAGTGTTCACGAACTGATCATTCAGTGCATCGTAGTCCACCCATCGGGTGTACTCCCCAGTACCTACACCATAGGTATTTCCTATATTCGTATCCGACTCAACCTGTGTCGGATACCCTCCAACTTCTTCCTCATTCCACGGATAACTTTGGTGCTGGGTCGTGGCATCTTCATTCACCTCCCCGTCATAATACGCTGAGGTACTATGAGTTCCAGTATCAGACCCCCAACGCCAACCCGTGGAGTTCTCTATAGGAGTCACGGAATGCTGATTGTTTCCGGATTCCTCTCCGCCCTCATATCCCCCATAGGAACTTCCCTGATAGTTCCCAGGTGTAACAGGTGTAGCTTCACGCTCAAGAGGATCTATACTAATGTAGTCACCAGCTGAGTAGACTGGTGTGTGCACCTCATTCTCCATAGGTTCCTTCCCCTTTGTCTCCTCCTTGGGTTCAGTAAACTCCTCCAGCATTGTATCAATTGCTCCCGCCAAATGACGGTTCAACTGAAAGAACAAGGATAGTAAGTTGCGGCTATTGTCCATGTATTTTGTCTGCTTTGCTGGTTTTCGTTTGGCATATTTGAAATGGTTAAGCATGGGATCATCGTCCTCCTCCATATGAGGAATGTGTGTGAATTCGGAACCCATAAGCTCTTTCGTCTTATGCTCCCGAATATCGGTTATGGCTCTCATAACGGCTATATGGTAGGCTGTGTTCATAGTTCTGGCTTCCCCGCCGGCATTACTACGCTCATTCCCAAAGATTCGGGAAGTCGTAGCCCTACCCTACACTTGGCCAATACGAGTACCATCATAGTACATGTATTTCTTTACTTGAATCTGGGGATCACACCCGAATTCAAGTTACATGGCACGTAGAATATCTGCAAGTCCTCCTTCATATTCACTCAGTGTGGAATCCATCACTTTCACGTTTCGTCCCGAACGTGAACTTGCCATTGTGGGCTGTAGATAATAGAAAGAATATAAGATTAGTAATAATGCATCATAATAGAGATAATAAAGAATTATCGCACTAAAAGATATGATTGTTGTATTCTCAATTGAATATACACCATATTTTTAGAGAATTCTTTACTAGTCCTATTTGACTCCTAACGTTCGGTCCCATTTACACCCGAAAATAATATGTGTGATTTAAATCATTATTTAAATCCTCAAAATAGGACTTATTCTTAATTGTCTTAGAAAATTCTCTTTGATATTTTATTTAAATAGAGAATTTTATGCTGATCCTTTTTCATATTTTTAATTTATTTTTAAGAGTTTTTATCAATTTTCTATTGAATATCAAAGTTTCATGTTTTTATTGAATTGTGAAAAGTCATTTTTGCCCCCGGGCCCACTCCGTCGTGGTGGCCCGGTGGGTTGGGCTAAACCAGCTCGGGTCCAACCGACCCGAGCGGTCGCTTGCTCACTCCCTCACCTCGCACCGCTCGACCTAACCCTAATCCCCTCCGCTCTCACCGGCGACCTGCGTCGCCCGCACCGTCGCCGGCCGATTCCGGCGGTCTCCGGCCGCCATGGCTTACGCCATGGGGCGCAATCGAACCGCCGTACGACGGCGATTCGCTCCCTCCGCATCGATTTGGAGCTGACGCTGTCCCTCGCTCGTCATCGACCCTCACCGCCATGCCTAGGGTTCGGGATCCGCTTGATCCCGTGGCTCCCCAAGCTCCGGCGTGATGGTCCTGTGGCCGCCACGATGGGGTGGTGTTGTGGCGCCGCCATGGCCTGGCTTGGCCTGGCGCCGCCGTGGCCGCCATGGTGGTTGGCCAGCTCGACCCTGGTACGTCCTCCACCGCTTCTTCTCTCTTATGTCCTGTTCTTCTTCCTCTCTCAGTAGCTCTAGCCAAGGCGTTCCTCCTCATGGAGGGCCTCGCCGTGCCGTTGCCGTCGCTCCGTTGCGCCTAGCTTGCCGTGTGGCGTGTGCTGCTGTCGCTTGTGCTATCGCCATGAATTCTAGCTACAGTTGCTGCCCTATTCTCGCTTATTAGCTAGGCTTAATTCTTGCTATCTTGATTGTGCACAGCTTCGTGCATGTTTCGAAGCCACATGCTTGTTGAATCTTGCATATCCGGCTTGGATCCTTCCCCGTGCCTCTCGTTCTAGTTACTATTCTTGCTAGACACTCATGTGTATTCAATTTGGCTGCCCCGGCTTGATTACCATGTGTATTCCTTGCAATTTGCAAGCTCCAGGGCACTCGGTATGCTCGTCCCTTGTGCTCAATTTCATGTGTATGCTTGATTGAGCATTACCGCTCGGTTTAACTACATGATTCAGTTGATGAGCACCAAGTGCTTTACTAATTTATCTTGATCTAGAGGTTCATCCCGCCTTGGATGTGCTTCCGGATACAATCATTTAATTATCTATTTATGTGTATGTGTGTGGCACAGATCGTTGCTCGGTGCTTGCTCAAGCATCACTGATGCTTGCAAGTGATCCTCTGGATCATTAGCATGTGTCTCGTTTCATGATTTACTTGTTATTATCAATTATCCGTGTTGCCTTTATTGATTGAGTGGATAATTGATGTGAACTCGTGATACAAGTAATGATCATCACATTTGATTGGCTTAGGCTAGATGGATGCCCACAAGTGGTTGGGAACCCTAGCCCTTCTTTGAACCCAATCAGGGTGATGATAATTGTATTTGGCTTGTTGGTTTGGTCGTTCTAGGGTTTGAGGTGACCCCGGCAGTAGTCATATGCTGCCCTAGGGTAGCTCCCCTATTTGGTGGCTTTCTGTGATGGATAGATGCTCACTGGCTAGTCACTTAGTGAATTTCCAGTAGCCTTGATGTTGATAAATAGGATAGGCACATGTTGCCTGACAATCTGATGGTTTAGCTAGGCCAATGGGTGCTTTGTGAACCTGAATGACTACAAGGAGTAAATCCATGCTGGATTTCTCTGGTTTTGACACTGTGTTGTCACAACCAGTGTTCCCTGGTTTATTTTTCCTTTTAGCCTTGGTTTTACTTGCTGGCACCAATTGGTTTAGTAACCAAATGATGATACACCCAGGGTTTTCCTACCCTTCGTGCTCCCGTGATGCAAGCTCGTTAAGTATGAGCAAGATATGATCTTGCTCGGGCTCTTGTGTGGTATACCTCACTCCAGCCTCCTAGAAATAGGTGTTGGTGTAGAGGATTGCTTCTGTGATGCTTGGTTTGCTTGCCCTGCTCCTCCTTGCAAGCTTGTGGTGCTTTACTCCATCTGGTACTTGCTCACAGCTGACAGTTCTTGATGAATCTGTACCTGGATGGTTTCTGGTGGCTTGTTGTTCTTCCTGTTCTAAGTGTTCTTGCTGTTCTTGATGAACTTACCCAGGAGCTTGTGTCGATGGAATGTTTAGGGTTTGGATGGAAAAAGGTTTTATATCATCCTCACTTTGCTCTCCTGGTCGACAGCTGAGCCTGGCACCATTTTGGTGACTCCCCTGGCTTATGTGTGCTGTTGTGCATGCACATAGCCTGGTGAGCTGCCTGGTTGTGTGTGTGTGCAAGTGCTGTGCACCTGGGCTTGATTCTATCTATGGCATGGACCTGCTCGGCAGAAACTTGAGCATATCCATCTCATTCCATTGTTTGCTAACTCCGCCAAGTGGCTTTGCCACTTGGCTTAATACTTGTTTATTTGTGTATGTGTGCAGGTACCAAGTGTCGATCAGGATGAATTCAAGATCAGCAAGATCATAGAATTCATGAAAATCACTTTGTAGTTTAGTTTATTTAGATAACTTGTAATTTTCCTTTTCCTTTTTCTATTTATTCAATTCTTGTAATGTGTTGTAATTCCATAATTCAAATCTGAATATTGTAAAGACAATGTATAATGTGTGTGATTATCAATAAAGCTCAAGTTTTCCTCAATGAGCTTTAAGTAATTGTTGTATTACTTATATTCTTGCTTAATGATAATTTTTTGTTAAATTATCTCAAATTTGAATTATGTGATAACCATTTAATGTTTGAATTTGAAATTCAAATTCAAAGTTGGTTTGAATTCATTCAAACAACTTAACTTGTAATTCAATCATGCAACTTAAGATTTTTAATGCAATATCACTTCTCTCTTCTCAAAACCCTAATTTTATACAAGTAGGAACAAGTTCATCGCACTCTCGAAACCCTAACCCTGTAAGGTGTCGAGAGAGAAACTTGTCCCCCTTCGATGCAGTTTTTGTTTAAAAGCGCGAAATTTCCCCGTAAGTTACAATGCAATGCACATCCCTTTCTAAAATATACCCCTCGATCGTCTCTAAACCTGGGATATTACAAGTAACAAGTTCCAAGACTCAAATATAAAACAAAATTTCTGTAGTAAAATAAAAACATGGGTTATCTCCCAAGAAGTGCTTTCTTTATAGCCATTAAGATGGGCTCAACAGTTTTAATGATGCACTCTCAAGAAATAAGAGTTGAAGCAAAAGAGAGCATCCAGAAGCAAATATGAAACAAATTTAAGCCTAACCCACTTCCTATGAAAAGGAATCTTGTAAATAAACAAGTCATGTAGGCATAATGCAACAAGCATAGGAAAACTAGACAAGCGCAACTTCAAGATTTTCAGCATGTAGAGAGGTGTTTTAGTAACATGAAAACTTCTACAACCATATTTTCCTCTCTCATAATGATTTTCAGTAGCATCATGAACAAACTCAACAATATAACTATCAGATGAAACATTCTTATCATGAGTCTCATGCATAAAATTATTACTACTCCCAACATAAGCATAGTCATTCTTATTAATTGTAGTGGGAGCAAATTCAACAAAGTAGCTATCATCAAATATAGGAGGCATATTGTAATCATAATTAAATTTATCCTCCATAGTAGGCGGCACCAGAAGACCACTATCATTATAATCATCATAAATAGGAGGCAAAGTATCATCAAAGAAAATTTTCTCCTCAATGCTTGGGGGACTAAAAATATCATGCTCATCAAAACCAGCTTCCCCAAGCTTAGAACTTTCTATATCATTATCAACAATGGTGTTCAAAGCGTTCATACTAATATTACTACTAGCATGCAAATAAGGTTCCATAGGTCTTTTAATTTTCGCATCAAACAATCCATGTCTTAACTCAGAAATAGTTTAAAAAGCTCACGCTTGTTTTCCATTATGCCTTACTAGTGTTTAACAAGAAACAAAAAGATGCAATTGCAGGATCTAAAGGAAATAGCTTCGAGCACTCACACACCGGCAACAATGCTAGGAAATAGCTTAGTAGTCGGAGGATGTGAATACCTTTTACCTTACCTCCCCGGCAACGGCGCCGTGAAAATAGCTTAGTTGCCGGGGTCCGGAGTGTGAGTGCCTTTTACCTTACCTCCCCGGCAACGGCGCCGTAAAAATAGCTTGATGTCTACGCACGCTTCTATTCCCGTAGACAGTGTTGGGCCTCCAAGAGCAGAGGTTTGTAGAACAGCAGCAAGTTCCCTTAAGTGAATCACCCAAGGTTTATCGAACTTAGGGAGGAAGAGGACAAAGATATCCCTCTCAAGCAACCCTTTAATTACAATACAAGACGTCTCTTGTGTCCCCAACACACCTAATACACTTGTCAGATGTATAGGTGCACTAGTTCGGCGAAGAGATAGTAAAACACAGGTGGTATAGATGGTGGTAATATTGCAGGAAGTAAAGATGCAGTAAACGAACATGTAGTAGAACAGTAAATAAACGGTGCCAGAAAATAACTTGCCGGGCGTGGGAGGCAATTCTCCGTGGTGTAACTTTTCTATTCGGAAACAAGGCCTAGGGATCATACTTTCACTAGTGGACACTCTCAACATTGCAATCATAAAGGAATATAAATAAGCACTTCACTATGCTATTCTGAATTACTCTTTGGCAAGATAACGAACACTAATTCATCATGTAGGCAAACCTTAAAGATGTATTCCCAAGTACTAATAAACACCCCACGCCGTCACCGTGAGCATTCATAGGAGGTACTAACACACCACAATTTCATAGAGACATCCAACTCAAATCATAACTCGGTGAATAAGTATTCGTGAAATATAGCCTAAGAGACCCACACGGTGCACACACTCGTCACCTTTACACACGTCAGACAAGGAGTCTCCGGAGATCACATAAGTAAAATCCACTTGAATAGCATAACGACATCTAGATTACAAAGCTCATCATATGGATCTCAATCATGTAAGGCAGCTCATGAGATCATTGTATTGAAGTACATGGGAGAGAGATTAACCACATAGCTACCGGTACAGCCCTTAGCCTCGAGGAAGAACTACTCCCTCCTCATGGGAGACAGCAGCGGTGATGAAGATGGCGGTGATGTCGATGGAGATGCCTTCCGGGGGCACTTCCCCGTCCGGGCAGGGTGCCGGAACAGAGACTCCTGTCCCCCAGATCTTGGCTTCGCGATGGCGGCGGTTCTCGAAGGTTTCTCGTACCGTGGCTTTTCCGTATCGAAGATTTAGGTCAGGACGGCTTAAATAGGCGAAGAGGCGGAGTCGGAGGGGGTCTGGGGCAGCTAGACAACAGGGGGCGCCCCCCCTTGGGCCGCGCCGCCACCATGTGTGGTGGCCCTGGGCCTCTCCTCTGGCCCCTCTCCGGTGTTCGGAAGCTTCGTGGAATTATAAGGTTCCGGGCGTTGATTTCGTCCGATTCCGAGAATATTTCCTTACTAGGATTTCTGAAACCAAAAACAGCAGAAAACAGAACCGGCACTTCGGCATCTCGTCAATAGGTTAGTTCCGGAAAATGCATAATAATGACATATAATGTGTATAAAACATGTGAGTATCATCATAAAAGTAGCATGGAACATAAGAAATTATAGATACGTTTGAGACGTATCAATCACATTATTAAATAAGAACTTGAAATATAAAATTTACTTTGTAAATTAACTCTTCCAAAGAAATCTCACTTAAAGTCCTACCTATCACTAGGTAATCAAAAAGGCCTTTTGATATACAATTTAAACCTTTCAAATCGGATATCCCAAAATCCTACATATTGGGATAATTAATTCAAATCCCAATAGTAATTAATACACCAATGTTTTAGTATTCATATTAAATTTTCTAATACACAATAATAAGCACTAAAGTACTGCAGTATCTTGGATAAATTATGGTATAACTGAAATAAGCCAGATCTGCAAAATAGAAAAGAACTCAAAAATTGAATTCAAAACAAAATTCAAAACAGAAAATAAAAATAGAAAAAGAAAAGAGAGGAAAAGGGTTTACCAGACCTTACCTGGCCGCAGCAGCCCAGCAGCCAAGCCCAGCAACTAGCCCAACAACAGCCCAGCAGACCAACCCAAACCAACCCACGTACCTGTTTGTTAAAAAAAGAAGCAAAGCAGCTTCGTCTTCCTCCCCGTGCTCGACACCGCGGCGAAGTCGGTCGCCACGTCCTCGTCGTCGATAAGCTCGACCCCGGACGCCAACGACCATCCCAGAGCCAAGGTGAACTCCATTGGCATCCACTGCTAGTCGGTGCGCCAAGATTCGTGCGCAAACCATGCGTCGACATCACCACTGCATCGTGACCACTGTCGCCGGTGAGAGGGCGTTATCGACCACCTCCATCGCTATAAAACCGTCAGGAGAACCGCCGTGCTGCCCTTGTTCATCGCCATCCTCTAATTTTCTCCCTAGACCTCTCAATCTCTCACACCTTTCTGTGAACGGCCGCCGGCGTCGAGGACGAATCCGTCGGTAGAGGCCACCCCAGGGTCCAGGAGGTAGCTGAGTAGCACCGCCGTGTCTCGGTGAGCATCCTGGTAGAAGGAATCGAAGAGGGAGGGTTCCAGACGACGTGAATCAACCGTTCCCTTTCGTTCAGGTTCGCCGGAATTCATGATGCCGTGCTCAACCCCGACCATCCCTGTCTTACTCGAGCAGTCTATCAGGTTTGAGGTGAGCCTGCGCGTCTTTAGCATCCTTTATTACGTAGAATAGTCGTTCCTAGCCCGTGATTAGGTTTCGCCGGACTTGCACCGCCGCGGACATGTTTGCCGGCGTTGCTCCAGTGACCTTTTTGAAGTGATGCTACCACCATTTTGCTCAGGGTCTTGAGGAGATTCGAAAACAACTAGTGGCTCATCCTTAGTGGTAGTAAAACGGCGGCGCCATCGTGCACAAGCTCGCCGACGTTGAGCCACCGACGATGCCAACGTGGCGGTGGGACCAGTGGCTGGTTTGACCCGGTCAACTGCCAACGAGGCAGCTGACCTGGACCAGAGCCCACATATCTGTGTCTGGGGGTAGGTTTAGGGCGGTAGGTTTAGTATTTGCATTTAAATTAAAATCCAGGAAATTACTAAATTTTTGCTAAACTATTTAAAATTCATTTCAACTCAGAAAAATACAAATGAGATGTCAAAATACTCATAAAAATAAACTCTATCCACTAAAAATATAATATAAAATTTTGATTTTTAATAAAAATTTAATTGTTTAACCTTTATTATTTAAGCCTTTTCTTTTATCCTAAATTCAATTAAAATACAATAATTAGTAAAACTTTCTAAGTAAAAACCATTAATTAAATAAAGAAAACACTAAAACTATTTTTATTTTATTATTATCTTTTTAAATCCTTATTAAGGGATTTAAACCCTAAATAATATTTATCTTAAATATCAATCTTCTAAAAATAATAAAATAACCTAGTCCACTATTATTTTTATTTCAAAGTTATTAATAACCTTAACTTTATGACCAAGTTATTACCTTAAGAATTGCATCACAAATAGGAAACCCTAATTCCATATTGAATAAACAAAAGAAGCCTGGTGACCGGGTGTATACGTGAGCACGCGGTAACTGACTGCCACGTGTCCAACGGCCGTTTGTTTGTCCGTTAGATGATAACCTTGTGCGGCTGCGCGTGGTCCTCTTCTAAAAAACAAGCCTTCTAGTACGACCTTACACCATTAGCACTTTCCTCCCTGGTTGACCGATCCTACTCGCCGATGTAGCCCACCCCTTTCCCCTCCATCTGTTCCTCCTCAGTCCTCTCTAGTCCCCAACCTGTGCACAGCAGTTCCCGCCTCGGAATAGCTTCTCTGGTACCTGCCGATGGCTTGCCCGCGGGGTTCCGCCTCCAACGCAATGGATTACTAGCCGCCGCATCTGATAGATCTCGGCCGGCGACCTGCTTCGATGCAGATCTACCCTCACATGCTTCGATTGGTTGCAGATAGCCGGAGCGGGGCTGAGATGTCCCCCTTGGGGTCGAGCATCTGCCGCCGGTGAGGTGGCTTGGTGTAGGATAACGTTGCATAGAAAACAAAAATTTTCCTACCGCGAACACGCAATCCAAGCCAAGATGCAATCTAGAAGACGGTAGCAACGAGGGGGTATCGAGTCTCACCCTTGAAGAGATTCCAAAGCCTACAAGAGGAGGCTCTTGTTGCTGCGGTAGACGTTCACTTGCCGCTTGCAAAAGCGCGTAGAAGATCTTGATCACGATCGGTTCCGGCGCCACGAACGGGCAGCACCTCCGTACTCGGTCACACGTTCGGTTGTTGATGAAGACGACGTCCACCTCCCCGTTCCAGCGGGCAGCGGAAGTAGTAGCTCCTCTTGAATCCGACGAGCACGACGGCGTGGTGTCGGTGGCGGTGAAGAAGTCCGGCGGAGCTTCGCTAAGCTATGCGGGCAATATGGAGGAGAGGAGCTTGGCTAGGGTTTGGGAGGGGTGGCCGGCCACTCTATGGGGGCGGCCAGCTTGTGGTCTTGGGGTGGCCGGCCCCCTCCCTTGGCCCCTCATTATATAGGTGGATCCCAAGTGTTGGTGTCCAAGTCTTCGAATAAGACCCGAAACCAAAACCTTCCATAAGAGGGAAACCTAGCCCAACTAGGACTCCCACCCAAAGGGTGGGATTTCCACCTCCCATGTGGGGGGTGGCCGGCCCCCTATGGTGGAGTCCACTTGGGACTCCACCCCATCTAGGGCTGGCCGGCCATGGTGGTGGAGTCCCATGTGGACTCCACCTTCCTTGGTGGTTTCTTCCGGACTTTTCTAGAACCTTCTAGAACCTTCCATAGAACCTTCCGCGACATTTTATTTCACATAAAATGACATCCTATATATGAATCTTATTCTCCGGACCATTCCGGAACTCCTCGTGATATCCGGGATCTCATCCGGGACTCCGAACAAATATTCGAACTCCATTCCATATTCAAGTGCTACCATTTCAACATCCAACTTTAAGTGTGTCACCCTACGGTTCGAGAACTATGCGGACATGGTTGAGTACTCACTCCGACCAATAACCAATAGCGGGATCCGGAGATCCATAATGGCTCCCACATATTCAACGATGACTTTAGTGATCGAATGAACCATTCACATATATTACCAATTCCCTTTGTCTCGCGATATTTTACTTGTCCGAGGTTTGATCTTCGGTATCACTCTATACCTTGTTCAACCTCGTCTCCGACAAGTACTCTTTACTCATACCGTGGTATGTGGTCTCTTATGAACTCATTCATATGCTTGCAAGACATTAGACGACATTCCACCGAGAGGGCCCGGAGTATATCTATCCGTCATCGGGATGGACAAATCCCACTGTTGATCCATATGCCTCAACTCATACTTTCCGGATACTTAATCCCACCTTTATAGCCACCCATTTACGCAGTGGTGTTTGGTGTAATCAAAGTACCTTTCCGGTATAAGTGATTTACATGATCTCATGGTCATAAGGACTAGGTAACTATGTATCGAAAGCTTATAGCAAATAACTTAATGACGAGATCTTATGCTACGCTTAATTGGGTGTGTCCATTATATCATTCACACAATGATATAACCTTGTTATTAATAACATCCAATGTTCATGATTATGAAACTAATCATCCATTAATCAACAAGCTAGTTTAAGAGGCATACTAGGGACTTCTTGTTTGTCTACATATCACACATGTACTAATGTTTCGGTTAATACAATTCTAGCATGATATATAAACATTTATCATAAACATAAAGATATAAATAATAACCACTTTATTATTGCCTCTAGGGCATATCTCCTTCAGTCTCCCACTTGCACTAGAGTCAATAATCTAGATTACATTGTAATATACCTAACACCCATGGCATTCCGGTGTTGGTCATGCTTTGCCCTAGGGAGAGCTTTAGTCAACGGATCCGCTACATTCGGATCGGTGTGTACTTTGCAAATCTTTACTTCTCCATCTTCGATGTACTCGCGAATCGAGTGGTAACGCAGCTTGATATGCTTCAGCCTCTTGTGTGACCTTGGCTCTTGTGCATTGGCGATGGCACCCATGTTATCACGATAAATGATTAATGGGTCCAATGCACTAGGAACCACACCGAGCTCTACAATGAACCTCTTCATCCATACCGCTTCGATGAAGCCTCCGAAGCCGCTATGTACTCGATTCCGTTGAAGACTTCGCCACCGTGCACCGCTTCGAGCTTGCCCAGCTTACTGCAGCACCATTCAATATAAACACGTACCCGGATTGTGACTTAGAGTCATCGGGATCGGTGTTCCAACTTGCATCGGTGTAACTTGTTACAACGAGCTCTTGGTCACCTCCATAACAAAGAAACATATCCTTAGTTCTTTTCAAGTACTTCAGGATATTCTTGACCGCTGTCCAGTGTTCCATTCCTGGATCACTTTGATATCTGCTAGTCAAACTAACAGCATGCGCTATATCCGGTCTTGTACATAGCATGGCATACATAATAGAGCCTACTCGCCGAAGCATAGGGGATCTGATTCATCCTTTCTCTTTCTTCTCGCCGTAGCCGGTCCTTGAGTCTTACTCAAGACCTTGCACTAGTAACATAGGTAAAAACCCTTTCTTACTTTCGTCCATTCTAAACTTCTTTAGAATCTTGTCCAGGTATGTACTCTGTGATAGCCCTATTAGGCGTCTTGATCTATCTCTATAAATCTTGATGCCTAATATATACGATGCTTCACCAAGGTCTTTCATTGAAAAGCTGTTATTCAAATAACCTTTTACACTTGCTTAATAGTTCTATATCATTCCCGATCAATAATATGTCATCTACATATAATATCGGGAATGCTACGGAGCTCCCACTCACTTTCTTGTAAATACGAGGCCTCTCCATGACACTCGTATAAACCCGAAGTCTTTGATCACCTTATCAAAGCGTCGGTTCCAACTTCTCGATGCTTGCTTCAGTCCATAGATTGAACGCTGAAGTTTGCATACTTTGTCGGCATTTTTAGGATCAACAAAACCTTTGGGTTGTACCATATACAACTCTTCCTCAATGTCTCCATTAAGGAACGCCGTTTTGACATCCATCCGCCAAATCTCATAATCGAAAAATGCAGCTATTGCTAACAAAATCCTCACAGATTTTAGCTTCGCTACGGGTGAGAAAGTCTCATCGTAGTCAACTCCTTGAATTTGTCGGAAACCCTTTGCGACAAGTCGAGCTTTATAGACGAGTAATATTACCATCGGCATCTGTTTTTCTCTTGAAGATCCATTTATTCTCGACAGCCTTTCGGCTATCGGGTAAGTCTACCAAAGTCCATACTTTGTTATCATACATGGATCCCATTTCGGATTTCATGGCTTCTTGCCATTTGTTGGAATCTGGGCTCATCATCGCTTCTTCATACGTCGCAGGGTCCTCATCATTGTTATCCACAATCATGACATTTAGACAAGGATCATACCAATCAGGAGTGGCACGTTCCCTTGTCGATCTGCGAGGTTCAATAGTTTCCTCGTTCGAAGTTTCATGATCATTATCATTAGCTTCCTCTGTTGCCGGTGTAGGCGGTACAGGTACATCTTCCGGTACTGCGCTACTCTGATCAACGAGTATAGATTCATTAATCTCATCGAGTTCTACTTTTCTTCCGAGTCACTTCTTTAGTGAGAAATTCTTTCTCAAGAAAGGTTCCGTTCTTAGCAACAAAGATTTTGCCTTCGGATCTGTGATAGAAAGTGTACCCTATAGTTTCCTTAGGGTATCCTATGAAGACGCATTTCTCCGCTTTGGGTTCTAGCTTGTCCGGTTGTAACTTTTTTACATAGGCTTCGCAACCCCAAACTTTAAGGAACGACGGCTTAGGTTTCTTATTAAACCATAATTCATACGGTGTCGTTTCTACGGATTTTGATGGTGCTCTATTTAAAGTGAATGCGGCTGTCTCTAATGCATAACTCCAAAATGATAACGGCAAATCAGTAAGAGACATCATAGAACGAACCATATCTAAGAGAGTTCGATTACGACGTTCGGACACACCGTTTCGTTGTGGTGTTCCCGGCGGTGTCAATTGTGAAAGTATTCCGCATTTCTTTAAATGCATGCCAAACTCATAACTCAGATATTCACCTCCGCGATCGGATCGTAGAAATTTAATCTTCTTGTTACGTTGATTTTCTACTTCACTTTGGAATTCCTTAAACTTCTCAAAAGTTTCGGATTTATGTTTCATGAAATAGATATACCCATATCTACTCGGATCATCTGTGAAGGTTAGAACATAACGATAACCACCGCGCGATGCTACACTCATTGGTCCGCACACATCGGTATGTATGATTTCCAATAAGTCGGTAGCTCGCTCCATCATACCAGAAAATGGAGTCTTAGTCATTTTTCCCATTAGACATGCTTCGCATCTATCAAGTGACTCAAAGTCAAGTGATTCAAGTAATCCATCGGTATGGAGTTTCTTCATGCGTTTCACTCCAATATGACCAAGACGACAGTGCCACATATAAGTAGAATTATCATTCAATTTAATTCGCTTAGCATCAATGTTATGTATATGCGTATCACTACTATCGAGATCTAATAGAAATAAGCCATTCTTTTCGTGGTGCTCGACCATAAAAGATATTATTCATAAAAATAGAACAACCATTATTCTCAGACTTGAATGAATAACCGTCTTGCATTAAACAAGATCCAGATATAATGTTCATGCTCAACGCAGGTACAAAATAACAATTATTTAGGCTTAAAACTAATCCCGAAGGTAGATGTAGAGGAAGTGTGCCGACAGCGATCACATTGACTTTGGATCCGTTTCCAACGCGCATCGTCACTTCATCTTTCAGTAGTCTTCGTTTATTCTTTAGTTCCTGTTTCGAGTTACAAATATGAGCAACCGAACCAGTATCAAATACCCAGGTACTAGAACGAGAACCAGTGAGATAAACATCTATAACATGTATATCGGATATACCTTCTTTCTTCTTCTTGACAAGGCCGCTCTTCGGATCCGCCAAATACTTGGAGCAATTACGCTTCCGGTGTCCCTTCTCCTTGCGGTAATAGCACTCAGCATCGGGCTTAGGGCCGTTCTTAGGTTTCATAGGAGGCGTGGCAGCTTTCTTGCCACCCTTCTTGAATTTTCCCTTAGACTTGCCCTGTTTCTTGAAGCCGGTGGTCTTGTTGACCATCAACACTTGGTGCTCTTTCTTGATCTCAATCTCAGCAGCTTTTAGCATGCCAAAGAGTTCAGGTAACTCCTTGTTCATGTTCTGCATATTGTAGTTCATCACAAAGTTCTTGTAACTTGGTGGCGGTGATTGAAGGACACGATTAATCCCCGGTCCGTTAGGAATCACTATTCCCAAGTCACCGAGTTTCTTCGCATGCCCGGTCATGGCGAGCATGTGCTCACTAATGGAGCTGCCTTCTTCCATCATACAGCTGAAGAAATGTTTCGATGCTTCATAGCATTCCACGGCCGCATGAGTCTCAAAAATAGCTTTCAGCTCATTCATCAACTCATGAGGATCGTGGTGCTCAAAACGTTTTTGAAGATCGGATTCCGGATCGCACAGGATGGCACACCGAACTTGAGAGTACCGAGTTTTCCGAGTCTCGTAAACAGCTTTTACTTCATCGGTTTCGGTTTCGCAGGGAGGGTCACCTAGCGGTGCATCAAGCACATATTGCAGATTTCCGCCGGAGAGGAAGATCCTCACATGACGGAACCGAGTCGGTGAAGTTGCTACCGTTGCTCTTAAGCTTTTCTTTCTCTAGGAACTGGTTAAAATTGATTGGGGACGCCATCTCTACAACATATATTTGCAATAGTTTAGACTAAGTTTATGACAAATTGAGTTCAAATTTTAATTCAACATAATTAAAAATCTAGGTGAACTCCCACTCAAAACAATATCCCTCGCATTGTCTTAGTGATCACACGAACCAAATCCACCGCACCATCAGATCCGATCATCACGAGACAAGGTGTAATTTCAATGGCGAACACTCAAAGTGTTCATCATATCAATCATATGATTCATGCTCTACCTTTCGGTATCACGTGTTCCGAGACCATGTCTGTACATGCTAGGCTCGTCAAGGCCACCTTAGTATCCGCATGTGCAAAACTGTCTTGCACCCGTTGTATGTACTTATTGAATCTATCACACCCGATCATCACGAGATGCTTCGAAACGATAAGACTTGATAACGGTGCTACTAAGGATGAACACTTTATTATCTTGAGATTTTAGTGAGGGATCATCTTATAATGCTACCGTCGCGATCTAAGCAAAATAAGATGCATAAAAGGATTAACATCACATGCGGTTCATATGTGATATGATATGGCCCTTTTGTCTTTGCGCCTTTGATCTTCATCTCCAAAGCACGGACATGATCTCCATCATCTTCGGGCATGATCTCCATCATCGTCGGCGTAGCACCAAGGTCAATGGCGCCGTCTTCATGATTGTCCTCCATGTAGCAACTATTACAACTACTTTGAAATACTACTCAACATGAAATTTAAAGACAACCATAAGGCTCCCGCCGGTTGCCACAATACAATAATGATCATCTCATACATATTCATCATCACATTATGGCCATATCACATCACCAAACCCTGCAAAAACAAGTTAGACGCTCTCTAATTTGGTTTGCATATTTTACGTGGTTTAGGGTTTTCGATATAGATCTAATCTACCTACGAACATGAACCACAACGTTGATACTAATGTTGTCAATAGAAGAGTAAATTGAATCTTTACTATAGTAGGAGAGACGAGACACCCGCAAAGCCTCTTATGCAATACAAGTTGCATGTCGAACGAGGAACAAGTCTCATGAACGCGGTCATGTAAAGTTAGTCCGAGCCGCTTCATCCCACTATGCCATAAAGATGCAAAGTACTCAACTAAAGATAACAAGAGCATCAACGCCCACAAACCATTGTGTTCTACTCGTGCAACCATCTATGCATAGACACGGCTCCGATACCACTCTGTAGGATAACGTTGCATAGAAAACAAAAAATTTCCTACCGCGAACACGCAATCCAAGCCAAGATGCAATCTAGAAGACGGTAGCAACGAGGGGGTATCGAGTCTCACCCTTGAAGAGATTCCAAAGCCTACAAGAGGAGGCTCTTGTTGCTGCGGTAGACGTTCACTTGCCGCTTGCAAAAGCGCGTAGAAGATCTTGATCACGATCGGTTCCGGCGCCACGAACGGGCAGCACCTCCGTACTCGGTCACACGTTCGGTTGTTGATGAAGACGACGTCCACCTCCCCGTTCCGGCGGGCAGCGGAAGTAGTAGCTCCTCTTGAATCCGACAGCACGACGGCGTGGTGTCGGTGGCGGTGAAGAAGTCCGGCGGAGCTTCGCTAAGCTATGCGGGCAATATGGAGGAGAGGAGCTTGGCTAGGGTTTGGGAGGGGTGGCCGGCCACTCTATGGGGGGGCGGCCAGCTTGTGGTCTTAGGGTGGCCGGCCCCCTCCCTTGGCCCCTCATTATATAGGTGGATCCCAAGTGTTGGTGTCCAAGTCTTCGAATAAGACCCGAAACCAAAACCTTCCATAAGAGGGGAAACCTAGCCCAACTAGGACTCCCACCCAAAGGGTGGGATTTCCACCTCCCATGTGGGGGGGTGGCCGGCCCCCTATGGTGGAGTCCACTTGGGACTCCACCCCATCTAGGGCTGGCCGGCCATGGTGGTGGAGTCCCATGTGGACTCCACCTTCCTTGGTGGTTTCTTCCGGACTTTTCTAGAACCTTCTAGAACCTTCCATAGAACCTTCCGCGACATTTTATTTCACATAAAATGACATCCTATATATGAATCTTATTCTCCGGACCATTCCGGAACTCCTCGTGATATCCGGGATCTCATCCGGGACTCCGAACAAATATTCGAACTCCATTCCATATTCAAGTGCTACCATTTCAACATCCAACTTTAAGTGTGTCACCCTACGGTTCGAGAACTATGCGGACATGGTTGAGTACTCACTCCGACCAATAACCAATAGCGGGATCCGGAGATCCATAATGGCTCCCACATATTCAACGATGACTTTAGTGATCGAATGAACCATTCACATATATTACCAATTCCCTTTGTCTCGCGATATTTTACTTGTCCGAGGTTTGATCTTCGGTATCACTCTATACCTTGTTCAACCTCGTCTCTCGACAAGTACTCTTTACTCGTACCGTGGTATGTGGTCTCTTATGAACTCATTCATATGCTTGCAAGACATTAGACGACATTCCACCGAGAGGGCCCAGAGTATATCTATCCGTCATCGGGATGGACAAATCCCACTGTTGACCCATATGCCTCAACTCATACTTTCCGGATACTTAATCCCACCTTTATAGCCACCCATTTACGCAGTGGTGTTTGGTGTAATCAAAGTACCTTTCCGGTATAAGTGATTTACATGATCTCATGGTCATAAGGACTAGGTAACTATGTATCGAAAGCTTATAGCAAATAACTTAATGACGAGATCTTATGCTACGCTTAATTAGGTGTGTCCATTATATCATTCACACAATGATATAACCTTGTTATTAATAACATCCAATGTTCATGATTATGAAACTAATCATCCATTAATCAACAAGCTAGTTTAAGAGGCATACTAGGGACTTCTTGTTTGTCTACATATCACACATGTACTAATGTTTCGGTTAATACAATTCTAGCATGATATATAAACATTTATCATAAACATAAAGATATAAATAATAACCACTTTATTATTGCCTCTAGGGCATATCTCCTTCACTTGGCCCCTCACTCCATGGGGCGAGCGACGTCGGCCCGCTTGTCCGGCCATGGAGGGGCGTGACGGCGTGACGCAGGGGCGTCCAGCTTTGCCTGGGTTTCATGTTTTGTGCGTCCTCAAATTCAGAGTGTTTGGATCAGCTAGGGAGTATAAGATTGTTGATATAAATTCCAGTAAAGGCGTACGAGAGTAGCAGGTACAGGCCGAATTCCAGTCAAGGCGTACGAGAGTAGCAGGTACAGGCCGGCCGCGCGATGATGACGATGCGGAGGGCAGACGACTTGCCGGCAGCGAGTGATGATGACGATGGCGGAAGGCTTGCGACGGGGGAGAGAGCTGACAGCTTGCGGCGGCGGACGGCTTGCGACGGTGGGTGGCTGACAGCTATCGACAGCGGCAGCTGACGGCTTGCGACAGCGGCTGACGGCTCTCGACGATGGCGGTGGACGATGCAGTGGACGGCTTGCAGCGGTGGCGGCTGGCCTGCAACGAACGCGAGAGGAGAGCTTGCGGCAGCGACAACTACAGTCAACGACTTGCCACACCAACCAGAGCTAGCGCAACAACGGGAACGAATCAAATTTATATTGGACTGGTATATTTGATACGTAGTATACCACGTTATTAGATCATGGAGGAACAAAAGCAAACACGATTTAATGGAATCAGTTTACACCGCTATCAGTTTATGCTACAAAAGGATGAACCGAACACGTCGTATATGCACATCAGTGTTAGCGATGACAAACACATGAGGACAAGAGGTAAGATCATCTGCTTTTTTTATTCTCTGTCTGAAGCGGTCCCACGCGCATGCATTCTGTAGCAGATGAAAAGTGTAATACAACCGTTAAGTCACCGTTAGTGGACAAGGTGAGATGGACAAGATCCAACGGTGCTGGAGAAAATCCAACGATGCTGACCGCGTGCTCACATATACACCTAGTCACCAAATCCACTCTCAATGAATAAAACCATAATCTTATCATTTCATGTGAGAACCCTAAAACCCTTAATCCTATTAAGAACCCTAACTCTATTATTTTATGTGAACCTTAAATTGCTTCTAAACCTAAACCCTAAACCCTAGGTTATAAAATGTGATCATGTTACTTTCTTTTGACTTTTAGATCCATAATTAGCAACTAAATACATGTTCATGTCCTCATAAAATAATAGAGGCCCTATCACTAATAAGTTGGTATTCCATGTATTCATATCAATAAAACCTAAATAATCAAGTAGGACTACCTAAGTGTAAACCCTAGTTCCTATCATCCAAATTATCATCCTTAACTATCCATATTTAGCATCACACCGTTGTGATCCATCCTAATAATAACCATGTCTAGTACTGGACCTTACATGCTCATACCCACTAAACCCTAGTAGTATTAGATATTTATGAACCATCCTATTTAGGAACCAACTATTATTTACTTAGTGGATCCAATAGCAAACCCTAGACACTATAAGCCTTAATTGAGATACTTCTTATTACATAAGTAATACGTTCTTCAAAAGTTATTCTTTTGAAGTAGATAAAGAGTAGTCAACACCCTTGCCTAATAGGACCTATAGACCATAGCTATCTATCACCATTAAGATATAACCAACCATGGTAGCAACCACTTATAATCAATTGCTTAATATGCTCTTGCTTAACCCAAACTATGCAACCATTACATGACTAAGAACTCAATCCAACTTTATTGTGATCCATATAATACTCAATTAGGAAACTCAATTGAGAACCATAGTAAACCATAGAACTCCACAACCCTAAGTATCATACTTGTTCTTTATTAAGGAACATGTTCTTCAAAAGTTATTCTTTTGAAGTATATATATATGATAAGTAATCATTAACCATGCCATATAGTACTAAAACTGACAACTGTTCATTACATGTTAGGATTATACCAAACGTTATTGTTAGGTGCTAGTAATGTTATTGTTGTGATGTATTACACTACTTGTTTATACTACCAAGCTAATCAACCTTAATAAGAACCTTGTTTGTGGACTCACTCTAAAAGTGCAACACACCCTACACCAATCATCCCAACTCACTAATCCTAAATCATCGGAGGTAGGTCACACTTAGAGCGATTGCATCTCATACTTATGCATTACAACATATTTGCCAATCTTTTAAACATTGTCCTTACCGGACGATGATGCTATTTCAGAATTTGGAGTTATTGCGTATCGAAGACCTTGCCTGCATAACCTTGCAGTCAAGAAAGGCAAGTTCATCGCTTGCTCATGTCACTTTGAGTATTTTTATCAAATTACTTGCAAAGTACTATACTTATCACTCTTGCATGAAAAGCAAAATTACTATTTTCATAACTATGAATATGACTATGTGGTGGGCAATGGAATCATGGTTTAAGTTGATGGTGGAGGTTCCATTTCAATGGGTTTATATCCATCTAGGATTAACAAAAAATGTCGTCCAGTGATTCTTGTGCCGTAAGACCCGTGTTAACCATAAGATCTGGAGTGGGACGAAGTAATCAGTTGTATTTCTTCCTTTCGCACATCAACGGATGTGGTTACCGTAGTCAGTTGTATCCTGAGGGAACAACCGGAGCGGGTGGGGAACCCTCAAATCCCCACGGTAATGTGGTCTATGATGGGTTGCAGAAGGCCGACGAACGTATCGAGGTCGGATGATACCCAATGGGGTATGCTGACCGGCAGGAATATTAGTCGAGGTCGGATGATATCAAATGGATATGCTGACCGGCGACGACCCAAGGTCGGAACTGCAACAAAGGGTGGGTGTGCGGGGTCGCGGAGAAATGCAATGATTCTCTAGGACCTTATATCGGGCCTCACACCAAGGAACTGTGGACGGGAACACCGGATCCGGTTGGCACCAAGGTTAAGATCTCTTATGGGTAAAGCAACACACCTCTGCAGAGTGTATCAGGTCGTGACCTGTCACTCCCTGTTTCGGGTTTAGAACTGCGAACGCGGCCGGAAAGGAACTCCATGAAGTTCTAGACACCCGGTGAAGGCTGACGGACATAGCTCTTCAGAATAAAAGCAACTTTTTGAAGAAATGTTTACAAAAACTTGCATTGCCTATGACTTTCTGGTCCATGGCTGTCGCTAGTGCATTAAACACCTCTTTCCTATAATGAACTTGTTGAGTACGCTCGTACACATCCCTCTTTGAATCCCATGCTTAGATCTGAAAGCATGAAAGGGAGATCTACAGTGCAACTCGAAGGCCAAGGATTCAACAACTACTTCAAGAGACAGGACCCTGTCAGAAGAGTCAAACACCACATCAACCATGGAGAAAACCTAGATTAGCAGTAGAAGGGAACTAGCTCCCTAATCCTAGCTCCTAATTAGCTAGAATCCATTCATAGCCTATATACTAGCCAAAACCTCTATAGATAGAGTTCATGATAAGTTAGACTACGAGTTGTTTTTCTGGAGCTTATTTGCAGTTTTACCTCATTATAAAGTAGGAGGTTGTGTTGATCATCTATAAAGAGTCTTCTGTAATTCTATAGACATGCCTTGGACCCGCAAATGTTTCTGTTGTGCCACTCTGAGGGATGTAATACTAGTGGAACGGTGTTTTATTGGTGTTATGTCAACAACTTGCATACTACACCATGCAGTGGTATACCGGGTCACCACAGTTGGTATCAGAGCAAATGGTTTGACCTTAGGATTAAAACCCTTTAAAGGAGACATATAGGTTTGGTAGTGTCTATAGGAAGTTGTCTTAGCTAAACCAAATCTTCTTATGACTTGTGATGGGTATTCACTTGAGAATAATCCTGATACACTTGAGTCAACCCTTCCTACCTATCTTTCCTAAGTGAAGTTAGTTAGCTAATCCCAAACATGTAGCACACCATTGAATCCTTAAAACAATAGATGGTAGAAAATCACAGTTACAATACATGGTAGTCCAAAGAGAGGATACAACCATAAGGAAGATATCCTATTGGAAGATGTATACCAAGACAAGTAATGGGTAAGTAAAATTTATCCAAACTTGTGAAACAACTGATAGTAAGTGATAGATATAAGTTATATGAGGTAGTATAGACCATGATGAGTCAAGCATGGGAGGTAAGGATGAGTGATCTGAATAAAACATGTCTACTTACATGGTAGTGATGGTAATCATATATGATTCACATGAGAATCATTATGTGATGGACTAGAAAATCATAAATGTTTAGGAGGAGTACAATAAGAAGTCATATGTTAAACGATAGTGCAAGATTTATGTTCCAAAACCATGGCAACTGTGCCAAGTATACCATGACCATAGTCTTATGGTAGAAACACATGTAAGTATAGGAGCTATGCTTTAATAGCTATGTGTTTAGAGTAGCCATGTTAGAACCTAGAGATATCATGCGAGGTAGTCCTCAACAAAATGGAAGCTAAGTTAAGACTTCCAAAGGAAATTAGGTCAACCACAACTAGTCCTGACCACTTTGTTTCAAGTTTATCTTATTGCAACTGTGCAGTCATGGTAAATTTTGAGTCAAACAGTAGTATGCCATATATCCGTGCTAAGTATCACGATATAAACCTACATTATGTGGTGTATATACTACACATCTCAGCCTGATGTTCAGAGATGTCCTACTCAACTATTATATTCAGGATTATGATGGTGTGTATTATATGCACAAAGCTGAATCCTCTTGGATTTTATTGGATTTTCATTGTTTGACTAGATCCATACATAAAGTTTGACTTTGATACGCAAATGCATGTTGCAATATCAAGTTATTACTTGATGCTATAGATCTAGAGGGTAATGGTATCCGTGTGAGGAAGTGACGAATTCTGAAGATTTTGAAGACAAAATGAAGGTTCATTAGAAAAAGGAAGCAAAGTTGTGAGAAGTAACCACAATACTCTGAAGGAAGTACCAATTAAAACTCATGCTTAACTTCAACAAAGGTGTACTTTAGTACGGAAGAGCATGAAGGTGAGAAATATGGTGATTATGGAGAAGTAGAAGTAGAATCATAATCATTATGGAAGAGGGAATGCATGGGAAATCACTTAGGATACTACATTTATAGTGTCAGCTAGTGGTTTTCTTGCAAAATAAACCCCGGAAGAAGGAAGATGACAGTAAAACCATAGCGAATATAAGAAGACCGTAATTGGTATAGGATCAATACTAGAAGATAAAGTAGTAGATGTCTCGTCCAGTTGAGTAGAACCTATAAAAGAGTTCACTTTTGGCTATCAAATAGCCACAATTGGTATCAAGTAGTCCACAATGGGATTACTTGTAACAAGAAGTTGTGAACAAATCCAATCTTATCATCCAGATAACTATGACATATAAACATTCAGTCGAAAGATTCACGTCGGATGTCCACAATTGAGTGGATACACCACAATGATTCTTCGCGAGACCCTAGAAGAGTACAAACCATAAGCTAGACTTAGACCAATATTCTAACCATGAGTCCAATGGTTGGAAGAAAAGGAGTTTAAGATCATAAGAAAACTCCAAGGGGGAGAGTAATTATGGAAGTAAAAGTATCGAGATTTGATATTTGGAGTGTGATGGACGAAGAAGAAGGTTTGAACTGAGAAGAAGTTCGATCTTTTTTTCATAAGATTGTTGGACACTACTTTCAGAAGGATGTTAGACCAGAAGCCGAGGTTCATACCTCGAGGAAGTAAGAATTGGAAGTTAACTTGAGAAAGTGAGTAATATCTACTCAAAAGTACGAAAGCTCAAGTAAGCCAAGGATAATGAAGTTGGGCGAAGGAAATATCGGAGACCAAATAAAGCTCAAGAAGGTCAAAGACCGAAGAAGTTTGACCATACCAAAACTAAAAACTAATTGAAAGATTCCTTTCATGGAACCTAAAGGAACCAAAATAGTTAGGTATCAACCATAATCCATGATTGGATAGACTAAATGAGTCTAATCCATTCGTAGTGAAATAAACCATCAAGACCATTCCCATGGTAAGTACCTTACTAAGTACCATTACCGTAGTTTTGGTAGTAAGGGAAAACAAGGACCTGTTTTTACCAACTAGTAAAGGTTATCAAATTAGTCATCAGTTAAGACTATCAACACAAGAAGTTGTCCCAATCATTGAATCTTCAATGAGAAAGGAAACAAGATTATAGTATTGGAAGAAATCATAGAATTAAAGTAAGAAACCACTGTTCAGTGGCAGACACTATTGGATTCCAGGAAGATCTGGACAAGGGATATATTCAATTATATCCAGTAAGATCACCACGGAGTTCGAGAAAAGTTGTAGTCTGCACAAGTCAGTTCCACACCCCGAAACGTGAGAGAGCTCAAACTTGGAGTACGAAGTTTATTTTATAGGGGATAGACTGTAACATCCCAGGATTTGGGGTTACAAAATAGAGAAAACAAAATCCGGGAAATTTCCGCGCTTTCAAACAAAACATGCCACAGTAAGTGAAGTTTCACTTGATTTGATGGAATTGAAGTAAGTCATCAAGTCAAGTGCTATAAACCTCAATGTGAGTTTTGCTAAAACTAGTTTTTGGTAGAGATGATTTTATCTAAGGGGTTAGATCAAATGGAACTAAAACTAACCCAATAACACATTAATCAAGGATCAACAACTACTTGATCTTATAAAATATCATAATATGGTATTCCTTGCCATAACATATGAACATATATTCAATTGTAAGTCAAGTAACAATAAAATGGAGAATCTATTTTTGACTTATCTTTTCCATGTCTTAAACTAATATATGTTCCTATCATGAACCTCATGGTATTCAATCCACTTCATTCTTGGATTCATGACAAGGGGATCAACACTAGTATTGTTCCTAGTTCCACTTATTCTATTCTTCTCTATCCAAAATGATCCAGAGAAGAGAGGGGTATCTGTTAGAGAAGCAATGTCAACACTTGAGCCAAACCCTTGAATATATATGCTCACATTATTCTCTTTAAGAAGAACCCTAGTGTATTATTCAATACATTTCCTAGTGAGAGAATCCATTTATATTAACCATAGATCTTGATGATCACATCATTATCTTTGGAGCATAACCTTAGGTTATTATTTAAGTCATTCCCAAATGAGAGAAACCATTCATACAAACCTTAGCTATACCTATTAAAGAATCAAGGATAACCTTTGAACTAAAGCATTAGGGTAGAATTTATCCCATCTTGGAGTGGTGAGATAATCCAGTATCAAAATTGAACAAGACCATATCCATGAATTGATGAAGTAAATTAGAGACTAATTAAATTAAGTTATCCAGGTGGAGACTTAACCTTTTCATACCCAATGAGATCTTGTGAGTACACCATAAACCCTAGAATAATCCATTCCTGTATAAAGGAGCTCAAGCTAAAATGTTACACTCAAGTTAGTAATCCAACCTTAATTTTGAGGGAGAGAACTCTCCATATAACCAGATGATTATATCATCATTCCCTGAGAAGAACTCTAAGTTATTATCCCAGGCATTTCCTTGGGATATAAACTATTGATAAAACCATAGCCATGTCCATCCAAGAGAGTATAATAGAAGTATTATATCCTAATTGAGCAAGAAAATACTTGATATTGGAGATGAGAATCCTAGTTCATGAGAGATACCTTAGGAAGTCAAAACATTGATCATTACAAATTAGGTAATGATCATAAACCCTAAGAACTTGAAGTAAGATATTAAGTTGATCATGTCTAATGCATGATTATGCTTTGGAGATAAAGAATATCAAGTTAAATCTTAATATGATAAGTAGGTATCATCCAGCACATAAAATCATAGGGAGACTACTAATAAGCAACCCTAGCCCATTCTTAAGGTTTTGAGTAGAAAAGGAATGGCATTGTACTAAACCCTTGCCTAGTAAAGCCTCTACATAAACCTAAGTGATCCTTTGAGGTCACCATCCTATTAATGGGAGGAATATCAAACCCTAGTCAACTTGACATATTCCTTACACACCTAAAACCCAATATCCTACTCCAACCTAGAGTTGTGTACCACTTAGAGGTCACATCTCTATTTCACTTATACTTCAACTAGTGAACATAAGTAAATCCTTAAACCATGACCTAAACTCAAATACTAGTAAGGTTATTAGATGATCAATCCTAGTTTGTGCATCACTTGGGTGATCACAATTAAAACTTAGGCAACATTTGAGTTTCAAACCATTTTCCATTAGGTAAATATAATTAGAACCCTAGAATTGCTCACTAGTTTAATCTTATGCTTCAATTATTGAACATAAGAAACACCTAGTGCTATATCCTATCATTAAACCCATGTGTGGTTATTAACCACTCATCCTTATAACCAATAAGGCCAAACCATGATGAAAATAATATCCACCCTAGATATTTCAGGGTTCTATTAAAAGATAAATAGTGATAACTTTGGAGAAGTTTTGACATAATTCCCAAGTTCTTATCAAATAAATGAGCACATAAAATAATAGGGAAGATATCACATTCTTAAATAAGAACTTCAAATATAAAGTTTACTTTGTAAATTAACTCTTCCAAAGAAATCTCACTTAAAGTCCTACCTATCACTAGGTAATCAGAAAGGACTTTTGAAATATAATTTAAACCTTTCAAATTGGATATCCCAAAAATCCTTCCTATTGGGATATTTAATTCAAATACCAATAGTAATTAATACACCAATGTTTTAGTATTCATACTAAATTTTCTAATACACAATAATAAGCACTAAAGTATTGCAGTATCTTGGATAAATTCTGGTATAATTGAAATAAGCCAGATCTGCAAAATAGAAAAGAACTCAAAAATTGAATTCAAAACAGAATTCAAAACAGAAAATAAAAACAGAAAAGGCAAAGAGAGGAAAAGGGTTTACTAGACTTTACCTGGCCGCAACAGACCAGCAACTAGCCTAGCAGCAGCCCACCAGACCAACCCAAACCAACCCACGTACTTGTTAGTAAAAAAATAGAAGCAAAGCAGCTTCGTCTTCCTCCCCAAGCTCGACACCGCGGCGAAGTCGGTCGCCATGTCCTCGTCGTCGATAAGCTCGACCCCGGACGCCAACAACCATCCCAGAGCCGAGGTGAACTCCATTGGCATCCGCTGCCAGTCGGTGCGCCAAGGTTCGTGCCCAAACCATGCGCAGACATCACCACTGCATCGTGACCACTATCGCCGGCAAGAGGGCGTTATCGACCACCTCCAGCGCTATAAAACCGTCAGGAGAACTGCCATGCTGCCCTTGTTCATCGCCATCCTCTAATTTTCTCCCTAGACCTCTCAATCTCTCACACCTTTCTGTGAACGGCCGCCGGTGTCGAGGACAAATCCATCGGTAGAGGCCACCCCAGGGTCCAGGAGGTAGTTGAGCGGCACCGCGTGTCTCGGTGAGCATCCTGGTAGAAGGAATCAAAGAGGGAAGGTTCCAGACGACGTGAATCAACTATTCCCTTTTGCTCGGGTTCGCCGGAATTCGCGATGCCGTGCTCAACCCCGACCATCCCCGTCTTCCTCCAGCAGTCTATCAACTTTGAGGTGAGCCAACGCGTCTTTAGCCTCCTTTATTATGTAGAATAGTCGTTCCTAGCCCGTGATTGGGTTCCGTCGGACTTGCACCGCCGCGGACATGTTTGCCGGCGTTGCTGCGGTGACCATTTGGAAGCGATGCTACCACCATTTTGCTCAGGGCGTTGAGGATATTCGAAAACAACTAGTGGCTCATCCAGAGTGGCAGTAAAACGGCGGCGCCATCGTGCACAGGCTCACCGACATTGAGCCGTCAACGATGCCAACGTGGCGGTGGGATGGCTGGTTTGACCCGGTCAACTACCAACGAGGCAGTTGACCTGGACCAGACCCCACCTGTCTGTGTTTGGGGGTAGGTTTAGGGCGGTAGGTTTAATATTTGCATTTAAATTAAAATCCAGGAAATTACTAAAACCTTGCCAAACTATTCAAAATTCAGTTCAACTCAGAAAAATACAAATCTGATATCAAAATACTCATAAATATAAACTCTATCCAATAAAAATATAATATGAAATTTTGATTTTTAATAAAAATTTAATTGTTTAACCTTTATTATTTAAGCCTTTTCTTTTATCCTAAATTCAATTAAAATACAATAATTAGTAAAACTTTCTAAAATAAGTAAAACCCATTAATTAAATAAAGAAAACACAAAAACTAATTTTCTTTTATTATTACCTTTTTAAATCCTTATTAAAGGGATTTAAACCCTGAATAATATTTATCTTAAATATTAATCTTCTAAAAATAATAAAATGCCAAGTCCACTATTATTTTTATTTGAAAGTTATTAATAACCTCAACTTTATAACCAATTTATTACCTTAAGAATTGCATCACAAATAGGAAACCCTAATTCCATATTGAATAAAACCATAATCTTATCATTTCATGTGAGAACCCTAAAACCCTAAATCCTATTAAGAACCCTAACTCTATTATTTTATGTGAACCTTAAATTGCTTCTAAACCTAAACCCTAGGTTATAAAATGTGATCATGTTACTTTCTTCTGACTTATAGATCCATAATTAGCAACTAAATAATGTTCATGTCCTCATAAAATAATAGAGGCCCTATCACTAATAAGTTGGTATTCCATGTATGCATATCAATAAAACCTAAATAATCAAGTAGGACCACCTAAGTGTAAACCCTAGTTCCTATCATCCAAATTATCATCCTTAACTATCCATATTTAGCATCACACCATTGTGATCCATCCTAATAATAACCATGTCTAGTACTAGACCTTACATGCTCATACCCACTAAACCCTACTAGTATTAGATATTTATGAACCATCCTATTTAGGAACCAACTATTCTTTACTTAGTGGATCCAATAGCAAACCCTAGACACTATAAGCCTTAATTGAGATACTTCTTATTACTTCAGTAATATGTTCTTCAAAAGTTATTATTTTGAAGTAGATAAAGAGTAGTCAACACCCTTGCCTAATAGGACCTATAGACCATAGCTATCTATCACCATTAAGATATAACCAACCATGGTAGCAACCATTTATAATCAATTGCTTAATATGCTCTTGCTTAACCCAAACTATGCAACCATTACATGACTAAGAACTCAATCCAACTTCATTGTGATCCATATAATACTCAATTAGGAAACTCAATTGAGAACCATAGAACTCCACAACCCTAAGTATCATACTTGTTCTTTATTAAGGAACATGTTCTTCAAAAGTTATTCTTTTAAAGTATATATATGATAAGTAATCATTAACCATGCCATATAGTACTAAAGCTGACAACTGTTCATTACATGTTAGGATTATATCGAATGTTATTGGTAGGTGCTAGTAATGTTATTGATGTGATGTATTATGATACGTCTCAAACGTATCTATAATTTCTTATGTTCCATGCTAGTTTTATAACAATACTCACATGTTTTATACACACATTACATCATTATTATGCATTTTCCGGCACTAACCTATTAACAAGATGCCGAAGCGCTAGTTCCTGTTTTGTGCTTTTTTCGGTTTCAGAAATCCTACACAGGAAATATTCTCGGAATTGGACAAAACGAACGCCCAGGGTCTTATTTTTCCACGAAGCTTCCAGAAGACCGAAGAGGATACGAAGTGGGGCCACGAGGCGCCCTAACCATAGGGCGGCGCGGACAAGGAGGGGCCCGCGCCGGCCTATGGTGTGGGGGCCCCGTGCCTCCTCCGACTCTGCCCTTCCGCCTACTTATACTCTCCGTCGCGAAAACCCTATTACCGAGAGCCACGATACGGAAAAAGTTCCAGAGACGCCGCCCCCGCCAATCCCATCTCGGGGGATTCAGGAGATCGCCTCCGGCACCCTGCCGGAGAGGGGAATCATCACCCGGAGGACTCTACATCACCATGATCGCCTCCGAACTGATGTGTGAGTAGTTCATCCTTGGACTATGGGTCCATAGCAGTAGCTAGATGGTTGTCTTCTCCTCATGTGCTATCATGTTAGATCTTGTGAGCTTCCTATCATGATCAAGATCGTCTATTTTTAATGCTACATGTTGTGTTTGTTGGGATTCGATGAATATGGAATACTATGTCAAGTTGATTATTGATCTATCATATATGTGTTGTTTATGATCTTGCATGCTCTCCGTTGCTAGTAGAGGCTCTGGCCAAGTTGATACTTGTGACTCCAAGAGGGAGTATTTATGCTCGATAGTGGGTTCATGCCTCCATTGAATCCGGGACAAGTGATGGAAAGTTCTAAGGTTGTGGATGTGCTTGTTGCCACTAGGGATAAAACATCAATGCTTTGTCTAAGGATATTTGTGTTGATTACATTACGCACCATAATTAATGCAATTGTCTGTTGTTTGCAACTTAATACTGGAAGGGGTGCGGATGCTAACCCGAAGGTGGACTTTTTAGGCATAGATGCATGCTGGATAGCGGTCTATGTACTTTGTCGTAATGCCCTAAGTAAATATCATATTAGTCATCATGATATGTATGTGCATTGCTATGCCCTCTCTATTTGTCAATTGCACAACTGTAATTTGTTCACCCAACATGTTATTTCTTATTGGAGAGACACCACTAGTGAACTGTGGACCTCGGTCCATTCTTTTACATCTGAAATACAATCTACTGCAATCTCTGTTCTCTGTTGTTCATCACAAGAAAACATCATTCTCCACACCATATGTTTAATCCTTTGTTTACAGCAAGCCGGTGAGATTGACAACCTCACTGTTAAGTTGGGGCAAAGTATTTTGATTGTGTTGTGCAGGTTCCACGTTGGCGCCGGAATCCCCGGTGTTGCGCCGCACTACACTCCTCCGCCAACAACCTTCACGTGGCCTTCATCTCCTACTGGTTCGATAAACCTTGGTTTCTTACTGAGGGAAAACTTGCTGATGTACGCATCACACCTTCCTCTTGGGGTTCCCAACGGACGTGTGCTTCACGCGTTATTGATGACCCACAAGTATAGGGGATCGCAACAGTCTTCGAGGGAAGTATTACCCAATTTATTGATTCGACACAAGGGGAGACAAAGAATACTTGAAAGCCTTAACAGCGGAGTAGTCAATTCAGCTGCACCTGGAAACAGACTTGCTCGCAAGAGTTTATTAGTAGTAACAGTTTTATAGCAGTAGCAGTAGTAAAATAACAGCAGCAGAGTAACCAAGACAGTAGTGATTATAGTAAACAGCAGGATTAAAATACTGTAGGCACGGGGACGGATGACGGGCGTTGCATGGATGAGAGAAACTCATGTAACAATCATAGCAGGGCATTTGCAGATAATAATAAAACGGTATCCAAGTACTAATCAATCAATAGGCATGTGTTCCAATTATAGTCGTACGTGCTCGCAATGAGAAACTTGCACAACATCTTTTGTCCTACCAGCCGGGCCTCAAGGGAAACTACTGGATATTAAGGTACTCCTTTTAATAGAGTACCGGAGCAAAGCATTAACACTCCGTGAACACATGTGATCCTCACATCACTACCATTCCCTCCGGTTGTCCCGATTTCTGTCACTTCGGGGCCATTGGTTCCGGACAGCGACATGTGTATACAACTTGCGGGTAAGACCATAAACAATGAATATCATGATGAAATAATAACATGTTCAGATCTGAGATCATGGCACTCGGGCCCTAGTGACAAGCATTAAGCATAACAAGTTGCAACAATATCATAAAAGTACCATCTACGGACACTAGGCACTATGCCCTAACAATCTTATGCTATTACATGACCAATCTCATCCAATCCCTACCATCCCCTTCGGCCTACAGCGGGGGAATTACTCACACATGGATGGGGGAAACATGGCTGGTTGATGGAGAGGCGTTGGCGGTGATGGCGGCGATGATCTCCTCCAATTCCCCGTCCCGGCGGAGTGCCGTAACGGAGACTTCCGGCTCCCGAGACGGAGTTTCGCGATGTGACGGCGTTCGGAGGGTTTCGCGCGACTTCGACTTCTCCCCGTGCGTTTTTAGGTCGAGGCGAATAAGTAGTCCGAAGGAGGGCGTCGGAGGCCAGCCGAGGAGGCCACACCACATGGCCGCGCGGGCCCCCCTGGGCCGCGCCGCCCTATGGTGTGGGGCCCTTGGGCCTCCACCTTACTTGTCCTTCTGGCTCCGTCAGTATTCTGGGAAAATAGGTCCTTTCGTCAAAATCCCGAGGTTTTTCCTGAAAGTTGGATTTCTGCACAAAAACGAGACACCAGAACAGTTCTGCTGAAAACAAGCGTTAGTCCGTGTTAGTTGCATCCAAAATACACAAATTAGAGGCAAAACAATAGAAAATTGTTCGGGAAAGTAGATACGTTTTGGACGTATCAACTCCCCCAAGCTTAGCTTATTGCTTGTCCTCAAGCAATTCAGTTAACAACCGAGCGATAAAAGAACTTTCACGAACACATTTGTTCATATGATGTATATATTCTCATGATATGGCTAATACTTAAGCGAGCTCATAATAGGATACATGCAAATAAGATCATCTAACAGCTATGCCAATCATGATGAGGTACCAACAATTAATAATAAGCATCATGAATCATGTATATAAGCAGGATTGCAATGTTCATAAGAGAGTATGATAAAGTGGTATCTCGCTTGCCTGTATTTGATCGGCAAAACATAAATGCCCGGGCACCTCTGGAGTTCACAGAAAGACTAGAAATAGTGATTGTCAAAGATAAAAGCATCAAAGTTATACCACAATCAATCATATTTTGTGACAAGCATATTATACTAAGAATGACAGTTGTGCTCTCAAGAAAGTGCTCAAAGAAATAATGGAGACACAACATAAAAGTAAAAGATTGACCCTTCGCAGAGGGAAGCAGAGATTAACATGCGCTAGAGCTTTTCATTTGTAAAGAAGGAGTAAAATTATTTTGAGAGGTGTTTGTTGTTGTCAACGAATGGTAATGGGTACACCAACTACCTCGCCAACCGGACTTTCAAGAGCGGCTCCCATGAATTATTTGCATTTTTATGTGGCACTCCTTCCAACCTTTCTTACACAAACCATGGCTAACCGAATCCTCGGGTGCCTGCCAACAATCACATACCATGAAGGAGTGCCTTTTTAGTTTAGTTTTATTATGATGATGACACTCCCCCAACCTTTGCTTACACAAGCCATGGCTAACCGAATCCTTCGGGTGCCGTCCAACAATCACAAACCATGGAGGAGTGTCTATTTAAGTTAATTAATTCGGACTGGGAATCCCATTGCCAGCTCTTTTTGCAAAATTATTGGATAAGCGGATGTGCCACTATTCCATATGAGAGTCCGTAAAAAGTAAATGACAAGGTTGAAAGCTAAACACCACATACTTCCTCATGAGCTATAAAATATTAACACAAATTGAGAAGCATTTTGAAGGTTTTAAAGGTAGCGCATGAGAATTTACTTGGAATGGTTTGAAATGCCATGCATAGGTATTTATGGTGGACACTCTGGAATAACTTGGTTTTCATGTGTTTGGAGGCACGAGCAGCGTTCCCGCTCAGTACAAGTGAAGGCTAGCAAAAGACTAGGGAGAGACAAATCAAGAGAGCAGTAAATCGTCATAATCATGCTTGCGGCAAAATAAATTAACTGAGGCATAAAAGTGATACAAGAACTCTGAAGCAATGTAAATCATCGAGGCTTAATGGACTTTTGTTCAGTCATATGCATGCGTGAGCATGTGCCAAGTCGATATAAATGAATTATTCAGAGGAGGATACCACAAGGCCATACTTACTTATGAATAAAACAATGCAAGCAAACATCCATGACATGCTACTCATATTAATAAATTGGAGCTAATCATGAGAGATCATGAACTACTAGACTTTCTTAAATAATATATACCTCACATGAACCAACTAAGCATGCTCACATGGATGAGTATATGTACAAAAATGAAAACAAATAGAGTTCATACCAGCCTCTCACCACAATCAGATTGTCGTAGATCGTCATTATTGCCTTTTCACTTGTGTAGCTTGGATAATATGAAATGAAAACCACGCTCCAGCCACCGAAGACCATTGAACTCATGATGAACTTTACAAACCCAAGAAGAACAGCAAATATTTTTGGTGTTTTCGAATTTGAGAACAAGAACAAAAGGAAACAAGCAAACAAAGCAAAATCTTTTTGGGTTTTCTTATAGCAAACTAGCAATAGCAAATAAAGAGAAACAAATGCAAGAAACCAAGATAAACAAATGGTGAAGAGAAACAACAGAAATATTTTTGGTCTTTTTGTGTTTTAGGTGAAAGCAAGAAATAGCAAACTAAAAGAAACACAGAAAAGCGAGATGGCAGAAATCTGCCAAAACCTGACAGCAGTACAGAAATCGATTTTTACAAAACTCTTACGTTGCTCAGCTCGAAAAGTGTTCAACTAATGAAAGTTATATAAAAACCTGGGGAACATGCACAAAAATTGGCTTCGCAAAATACTGTTCTGGCTGTGCGCACGAATTTTTACGGTAACAGCCCAGAATCTGTTTTCAGGCAGCACTTCCCCAAATATCATCTTCCTCTCATTAGAAAACCATTCAAACAAACTAAACAAGTATATACAAGTATCCAGCAACCATGATATGCAAAGAATGAGTAATGCCGGTATACCTCCCCCCAAGCTTAGGCTTTTGACTCTTCTTGATCACATTATATCACCCTTCTCTCTTGACCCTTGGAAACTTCTGCCACACCAAACTTCTCATAAACTTCATTAGAGGGGTTAGTACTCAAAAACTTGAATCCACCTTGGTCCTGTAGTGACACATTGCAAGAACTCAATAAAACATTAGCTACAGCTCTCCACGTCTAGAAAGACTTGCTTAAAGTCCGCAAAAGACAATGCAAAAAACAGAGACAGAATCTGCCAAAACAGAACAGCCAGTAAAGACGAATTTTAAACAGGTACTTCCATTGCTCAAATCAGAAAACTCAAAACTAACGAAAGTTGCGTACATATCTGAGGAACACGCACGTAAATTGGCATATTTTTCTGAGTTACCTACAGAGCAAACAGCCCAGATTCGTGACAGATAGAAATCTGTTTCTACGCAGAAATCCAAATCTAGCATCAACCTTCTATTAGAGACTTTACTTGGCACAATAATGCAATAAATTAAAGATACAAATGTATTGCTACAGTAATTAAAACAAGTGGAGGAAGAAAGAAATGTTGTTTACCTCCTCTATGCATATAAAAAGTATTTGTTAACAAGGTTGATCAAGTCTTGCCACCAAATAAATTTTACATAACATAAGAAGAAATAAACCTCAAATCAATCATGTTACCTTGAATTGTATTGATATGGATCCAATCACAAGAGTTTGATATTCTTCTTTAGGCTCATATATAGGACAATCAATAGTTCACACTTTGATAGTTCTCACATTAGAAATAGTATTAACTCCACACGCTTTCTCAATCCTCTTGGGGAAATAGACGGTGTGTTCCTTATCATCAACATTGAAAGTAACCTTTCCTTTATTGCAATCAATAACAGCCCCTGCGGTGTTAAGAAAAGGTCTCCCAAGAATAATAGACATATTATCATCTTCGAGCATTTCCAACACAACAAAATCAGTTAATATCAAGCAGTTATTAGTAACTTGAACAGGAACATCCTCACATATACCAACAGGAATAGCAGGTAGATTTATCAGCCATTTGCAAAGATATATCAGTAGGTATCAACTTATCTAAGTAAAGTCTCTTATAAAGAGAAAATGCATAACACTAACACCGGCTCCCAAGTCACATAGAGCAGTTTTAACATAATTATTCTTAATAGAACAAGGAATAGTAGGTATACCTGGGTCGCCCAACTTCTTTGGAACTTTGCCATTGAAAGAGTAATTGGCAAGCATAGTAGAAATTTCCTCATTGGGGATTTTCCTTTTGTTAGTAACAATATCTTTCATATACTTTGAATAAGGAGGCAATTTAATAGCATCATTCAAAGGGATTTGCAAGAATAAGGGTTTCATCCAATCACAGAATTTATTATAGTGTTCTTCTTCCTTTGATTTTAGTTTCTTAGCAGGAAAAGGCATTTGCTTTTGCACCCAAGGTTCTCTTTCATTACCATGTTTCTCAACAATAAAATCTTCTTTAGTATACTTTTTATTTTTAGCATGCTTTTCGTGTTCTTTTTCAACCTCTTCTTTATCGGAGTATCATTCTTATCATTATCTTTATCATGTTCATTACCACTTTCAGTTTCAAAGATCGTAAATAGAAATACTATTAGGATCATTAACAGGTTCAGAGGATTCTACAACATTCTTATGTTTCTTTTTCTTTTTCTTAGATGGAGCACTAGTTTCAATGCGTTGAGAATCTTGTTCAATTCTTTTGGGATGCCCTTCAGGATATAGAGGATCCTGGGTAGAGACACCACCTCTAGTTGTTGCTTCATAAGCATGTTTTTCTTTAGCATTATTTCCTAACAAGTCATTTTGCACTTTAGTGAGTTGATCAATTTGAGTTTGAACCATATGAAAATGTTTAACAAGCATCTTAACATCATTGGAGGTTCTCTCCACAATATCATGCAATTCACTAATAGCTTGAGAATTTTCCATTAGATGATTCTCTACTCTCTTAACAATATAATTATCAAACTCATCTAAGCATTGCGCAGGAGGTTTTGAATACGGAATATCTTCCCTAGTAAAGCGCTGAAGGGAATTTACCTCAATCATGGATGAAGGGGGAATTATCTCACATGTATCTTCTATGGGAGGTAGATTCTTCACATCTTCAGATTTAATACCTTTCTCCTTGAGAGACTTCTTGGCTTCCCTCATATCTTCATCATTCAATTTAATTAAACCCCTCTTCTTCACTATTGGCGTTGGAGTTGGTTCAGGCGTAGTCCAATCATCATAATTCTGGCCTATTTTAGCCAATAATTCTTCAGCGTCGTCTGGAGTTCTTTTCCCGAAAACACAACCAAGCACAACTATCCAGGTATGCCCTAGACTCAATGGTTAGTCCACTATAAAATATATCAAGTAAATCATGCTTTTCCAAATCATGGTCGGCAGAGCTCTAATAAGAGAGCAAAATCTCGCCCAAGCCTCGTGCAATTTCTCTTCATCTCCTTGATCAACATTATAAACTCTCTCGCAAAGCAAGATGTTGAGCACTAGCAGGAAAGTATTTCCGAAAGAAAACGAGCAAGCAATTCTTTTGGACTTTTAATAGAACTAGGTGGCAAACTAATATACCAAGTTTTAGCGTCATCCTTTAATGAGAATGGAAAGATTTTAGCAACAAAGTAAGTACGCTTCTTAACATCATCGTAAAACAAGCTACTCGTAGTAGATAACTCAGCCATGTGTTCAACAAAGCACTTTCTTTTTAGTACCACAAAAAGGTGTTTTCTCAACAATAGCTATATGAGATAGATCAAGAGAAAAATCATAATCTTTATCCCTAATGTTTATAGGAGATGTGGCAAATTTAGGATCGGGAGACAGTTTATATCTAATGAGTATGTTCTGCAAGCAACTTTTTAATTTTTCTTGCATCAGTAGTAGCATGGCATTTTTCAATAAAATCATCATCAAGTTCCACATAATCTTCATCAAGATCATCACTAGAGTATTCAAGTTCGTGTGAATTAACAGGTGTAGTAGCATCGGAGTTTCAGTATTTTCAATTTGTCTAGACCTAGCAATTGAAGCATCTAGAAA
>NC_061508.1:66351682-66405849 GCF_022539505.1 Lolium rigidum
TCCAGGTATAGATCCTACATAAAAAATCAAGATAACTCTTTTTTTGAGTTTCAGAAAATTGAAATACTGCACACATATACATGTGACCTTGATACTTATTAGCGTAAATTTTCACGTATAAGTCCTACATGAAAAATAGAAAACCAAACTTTGTTACAATGAGAATAGTATATTTCTACCCCTTATATTATGAACAGTGCATTTTGCCTTTTAATGTAGGTTACACAATTTTATATTTTAGTATCAAACTTAACATGCGCATACTTACATACATTCTCTACATGCGTGATTCATGACATATTGTTTTAGTATTTTCTGATATATTGTTTAAATAGGGTCCATGTTCACCTAGGACTCTAGGAGACCAAAATTCACTACGTCCGCAATGCAGGTATAAAACGATGGCATCTAACACATTGGGTACACAAGAACGTAGTAAGAACGTACAGCAGTAACATCCTCTCGCGCCATGAGAACTCTTTCCATGCCACTTATGATTATTTTTGTTCAGCACGCGACACTGAGATCTTGGAGAAAACAAAATGCTACCAGAGGTTCAACTTTTAAGGGTAAGATTAGGAAGATGCTATCCGAACAAGAAGATAGATGTGAAAGATGGTAGTGGCAAGAAAACGAGCCGTTTTGTGCTTGTGTGTCAAGTGTTAAGATGTGATGTCTCTTTTGCGCATGGTACATACTGAAGACTAGTGTTGAGAGTTGCCCGGGTCAGATTTGCTTTTACTTTCGCACCACACGAGATCCTCAATCGTTTGAACTAGTTGTTCCATTATCTTTGTGCTAATAATAATAATAATATACATGTGTATTTCTTGTATTTGAACGCAGAGTTTTTCAGAAAAAGGTGGCTGTCGGAACATCAAATTTAGTTTTTTTCATAGATCAGAAAACATATGTTTTCCATGAAAATGTTCCTGTACACTTGGGTCTGCAGACGTGTCCATGTGTAGTTATTTTCCAAAATTATTTTAAACATTTAGAGGCATCACATGTTTCATTAGAAACATACATACTCTAAGGGGATGCTGATTTTAACATTCCCACTACTTTATACATGCAAATGCTAAATATGTGGCTCGTGATTATGCCCATTGAGGCATGTTTCGGCTGAAATGCGAAGAGCTTGAGCCTACCAAATGAGCGCCTACTTCAGTGGTTAACATGTCTCTTGCTGCGTGGGAGCGTATTTTTTGAAAGAAAATAAAAAAAGAGGATCATTCGCATCTCTGGCACGTGCCTCACCCATTAAACGCCCAACCCTTCTAGAGCGTCTCTAGCGGATCCCATCCAGCCTTCATCCGTATAATGGCCGCGATTTTTTTGATTTGGAGGCGAAAAAAGCTGTTCGGATCCGCGCCAGATTCTCATTTCCAAAAAAGAACCAGGCCGCTCCGATTCCGTTGGGCAAACCTCAAATAACCAGTTCCGTGAGGCCTTTCCTGAGTGAACCTCATCCTGACTCTCGTGTTGGCGCTAAGGAAATTTCAGCCCGTACGCTGCTAGATTCTACCAAAATTCACCGGAGTTTGGCTCAAATTCGCCGAAATCCGGAGCAGGAGGCCGGCGGGAGCGGGCGGGCTTGGTGCTGCTTGGCAAGGGGCTGTTGGGCACGGCGCGGCGGCGGCGGCCGGTCGGCTGGTGGTGCGCGTGAATGGGCGGCGCGGCCGTAGGTGAGACTCCACTAGTAGAAACAAGGGCTTTGGTTTTTTACTCCAAAGAGCTTTAGCACCGGATTTGGCACGAACCGGTGCTAAAGGGGGTCATTAGTACCGGTTCGTGCGGTCTGGACGTCCAGGGTACCCGCCGGGGCATTAGCACCGGTTCGTGTCGTATCTTTAGCACCGGTTCGTGACACGAACCGGTGCTAAAGGTTTGTCGCCAGGCACGTGACAACCGCGGAACCTTTAGCACCGATTCGTGTTACGAACCGGTGCTAATGATACTTTATTAGCACCGGTTCCCTTTGCCCTATATATTCAGCTCACGCCCAAACCAGCCCCCTCACTTCATTTTTTCTTTTTTTCTTGGTGGAACGTGTGTGTGTTGAGTGCTTGCTTGCTTTTCTTTGCCGCACATGAGGTGCTCGATGAAATGTCTGAGAGAATGATGACGCTTGATTTTACACAAAACAAAAATGATATGAGGTGCCGGAGCGACACTTAAGCTTTCTCCTCTTTCTTTCCTCCTCGATCAAGGTTAAGCAACTTTACAATTTCATTTGTACGGTGCTAATTTCCACTATTTATATATATTATGATGTTTTGTAATGGTTTTTTGATGAACTTAATTATTTGATGTAGATGAACCGGCGGCAATGCATGAACGTGTGTCACTTCGATCGATATATGTAATATAATGGTTTCCTATATATATGTGTCTGCATTATAATGTGTTTCAAATGGAGGCAGACTCTGTCGCGGCAGCGTTTTAGTGTAATTTCTTGCCGCGGTAGCGTTTTAGTGCAATTCTCTGCCGCGGCAGGAAGGGCACCAAAACGCTGCCGCGGCACAACCCTTTAGCACTGGTTCGTATTACGAACCGGTGCTAAAGGTCCTACGCGGGCCACGTGGTGCCCCCTTTAGCACCGGTTCGCAACTGAACCGGTGCTAGGGGGGGGGGGGGCTTTTGCACCGGATGCGTAGCACCGGTTGGGCATCCGGTGCATATGGCCATTACAAATTGGTGGAAATGCCCCGTTTTCCACTAGTGCTGGGGCAGGAGTGGGCATGGCCTGGGGCGGGTCGTGCGTCGCCTGAGGCTGGGGCGGGGGTGCGGCCGGCGGGCACGGCCTGCAGCGGGCCGGGGCGCGACCGGCAGGCACGGCCTGGGCGCGGGCGTGGCCTGGGCGGGAGCGAGCGGGGCGGCGAGGCTTGGGCGGGAGCGGGAGGGGGCGCGGCCACAGGTGGCGGCGGTCTCGGCCGGCGAGCGCGGCCGGCGGCGGGTGGGGGCGGGCAGTTGGTTGGGGCAGAGGTTGAGGAAGACGTTGGGGAAGAAAAGGGAAAAAATCTAACTATGGGCCTAGATAGAATATACTGTTTTGGGAGCTCTATTTGCGGTACCTGGTCTGCGAGCTCTTTTTTCGGCCCCTAAAATGCGTTTGAGGTGCCTTGAATACACCGATTTGAAATTTACGGTTTGAGGGTCTGCTAGAGATGCTCCTAGAACAGTCCACAAAGCGAGAGGATTGTGAACCATATTTCTCGACCCACAGTCAGCTGATGGTTTTATTCTCGCCTATAGTCATGCATGTCCTAGAAAGAGTGAAAATATGTCTGGTTCCAATTTGATATGCATTCGTGAACAAGGCAACTGTTAACAAAGGTATGTGGACTCAATTCCATGACTTTTGCATGACTAAAATCATACTTGTTATGTGGCCAAAAAAAAATCATATTTGTTGCATGAAACTGGGAAGGATCGGTATTACTAGTAGTACATGTTTACTATCTCACGCAATTTGTTCTTTTCCCCTTTTCCTAGAAGATGGTCACACCTTTACCCCCTTAAGAGCCACGGATCGAGTAGCCTGCTGTAATATACGATGGGATGCAAATAAAAGTTGGGGGTGCTGGTGCCGATCCACCGTCACTATAAACATATTGTCTACAGCAATGCCATGATAGGAAACAGCATCATCGTCCCACACACCTTGATTATTTTGTATATTTCATTACAGATTTAATTACTTTGATGATTAAGTGCGCCAGCGAGATATTGGAGAAAACCAAGTGCTAGTAAGGTTGCAAATTGAAGAGTACTAGCAGGAATAGGCACGGCGGCACGCTGCACCGGCCGTGTACCACGATTGTGATAATAATTTTAAGATTAAGAAGGCAGTCCTGCCGCATCATTCTTTCATATTAAGAGAGATCTTAATAGAATTGAATAAAATTTGGGCGCCTTCACATGTTAAAAATTGTGTACTCATTACGAAGTTCAACGAATATATCACTACAAAAGGCTTTAAGTGCAAAATACAAACTATCTACATGCTCCAAAGCTAGCTTTCAACTAAACCACAGATGAGGCTACACACCTACCATCAGTCGCTACAATAAGTTCTGGTCTAACCCACAAACACATAGCTAGGAGCCTAGGGCCAATCCATCTGACTCATCAGCAAGAAATATACCCTCACGTAGCAAAACAACAATCTGAGTCACCATCTCATTCCGTCAGCAGAAAATGTGCCCTGAAATGGGGCATGGATCATGAAGCCAACAAACCTAAAATTGTACACTTGAATGCAGCGGTTAAACCTGAAATGGGGCATGGACCAAGAAAGCACAATGCAGAAGATTTTCAAGAACAAAGCTAAATAATCGACATAAAAGCATTGTACTATTTCCCTTGCAACATACTCACAAGAGGTAGCAACAAATCAGTAGTCTACCAAGATCCAGAGACCAAAGAAGACAAGTAGGGAGGAGGAAATAATCATGTAATTTAAACAAACAATATGATAGTTCCCGGACAGAAAAGGATACGGAAATAATAAAATATAACATAGTTACAGGGTGTTCCCTCCCAATAAAGAATGTTGAAAATCCCATAGTTACAAAACCAAAATATGGTGAATAGTTGAGCCTCCCCCCTTTGGTCTTCTGATGGTAAAGTGGCAAGTCTACGCTGCATATGGCGTATTGTTATATCACAGTACATTCTAAAATGTCATATTTCACATGCTATGCTTTTTTTCTTACCGAATGAAAACACCACCCTTGAGGAGTCATTCACTAAGATGGTGAAGTGGTAAGTGCTAATTTCTGCATGACATGATTATATCTCCTTTGGTGTATGTGGAAATTTATATGGTGTGCTACATGTGCTATATTTTTTTCTTCGATACCAATGTAGGCCAGCTATTCCTGAGATGACACCACACACCTTCTCTTGTTGTGTCATTTCCTCCAGAATTTGGCAAAAACCTCAGAGAACTGAAACAACAAATATACCAGACAAAATCAGGAATTCTCTCGTTGATGAGGGTGAGCTGAACCATAGTAGCCAAGTTTCTGGTACGGTGGGTTCGAGGAACGGAAACGGGGGACGCGAATCGTGGCTAGCAAAAATTAGGAAACAGTCAGGGTATACATCTCTGGTATGTACCGATACAGGGGTGGGACGCGATCCGGAAAATTTGGGGACGATGAACCGGGGACGATGGAATGGATCGAGTCAGATCAGCCGTATCTAGCTACAACCCATGATTAATACAGGGCCCATTCTAATCCCTTGCATGTCCACATAGCCCACATAGCCCACATGACACACATACCAGTCGATCTCCTTCCTCCCAAACCAGAATACCGAGCAATCCATGCCGCTGCCGCCGCCGCAATTCTTCCTTAATCATGGCCTCCAATCTCACCAGGTGCGCGACGTAGAACGTGTACCGAGAGCAGGAACGCGTTTCCTCTCCGTATCCTCTCGTACTGGCTCTCGTTCCCGACTCCGATTCCGGGTCAGTGAACCAGGATCGAGGAACGGGCCACCGTTCCCTGTTTGCTCACAAACAATCTAAGGTAAGGAATAAAAAAACCATTAACTGATGCCAAATGATAGTTGTTCTCTACATTCAAATGTAAATATTACTATCCATGATTGTAAAAATCAGATAATTTGTGAGCAAACCTTGTGATTCAGAAATACCAAAGTAATACTAACTAAATTATGCAAATATGTTGTAATGTATTTTTTCGCAGACATACCTCTTCCATGTTCAGTCATCGCGGGTGACCGAGGGCAGCAACCGAAACAGGGAGGCATTAGTGATGATAAGATGGCGAGGCAGAGGGTGTCGGCCACGATGATGAATCCGGGAAGATGCAGGAAAATTGGCACGGAAGGCTGCGGCGCCACCGCGAGCTCAAGAATGACCAAGAGATTCGCCATAATTTATTCATGTTTTTATAGCCAGCTATATTGCTAGGATGTTAATGGGAAGTTCGGTTTCCATGTGTAAAAACAAAGCAATCAGGGCGTCCGGTGTCAAAAACTATCTCTAAGTTCTAAATTGAAAAGAAAGTCCCTGAATATAAGCAAATTTATAATGGAGTGTGCTTCCCCTTGTGGCTGTTTGGCAAGACATGCGGAGGATTTTGAGCACAAACACAGAAGTTCCAATCGGGCTGGTAGGCCTATAATCCTTTGGATATAATAGAGTTCTGAAACAACAGTTTCAATTAGTACACACCTTAACATCCTGGCATTGGTTAGATACTATACTAACCAGTAATAGCACGGTCCAAAGAGCTTCACATACTAAAGTTCGGAATAATCCATCGAATCAACTTTGGGGGGAGGGGATATTTAATGTATGCTCAGACTACCATTTGGCTTCAAGTTTTACTAAAATAAAATTTGACAACGGCAGCTAAAGGCCTTCAGCTGAGAATGGTGACCTCGTGCGGCTCGCCAATGTATGATCTGAATTTTCAGTAGAAGTTTGTTCCCAAAATATTTGAAACATACTTCCAATGAATAAGGCCTATTTTTTTAAAAGTCAATACAAAGCACTTTGATTTATGCAGTAGCAGTTGTTGTTCCCGATGGATCAGTTATTTTCCTTGTAATGCTGATGGATTAGCTTGCTATATCTATCAAGAACTAACTCAATAAATTTCAGTCCTTTTCACCACATGGCCAGGTGCTATGTACCTCTATGGCAACATTACGATAGGGTCTCTCACTCTGCTCAACCAATAAAACACCAAACATGACCGACCACCATGGAAAAAAAAGAAAGGATTCAGAGATAATTATAGTCAACTCACATGGCATGTAAGGAACGTTAAATTGGCTGGCAAACACACACACACACACACACACACACATGAATTCCTCATAGACTCCAGGTGCCACGCTGCTTAGTAAAATATCTCTACTCGAGCTCGGTTTTCTGAAAAGTATAAGCATTCAAAAAAAAAGACTGCAACGAGTTACTTGTTTGATTCTGCAGCAGGAGGTATTGATGGAGCTTGCTTATACATTGCATTACGGACCTTCGGATACTTTGGCATGGTATCCCTCAATAGATGTTCGTTGGGAGTTGCGGGGAACTTGCTTGGGATAAATACAGTATGGCCACCTCGTACTCGGCACTGGGCAATGCAGTTTCATGCGAACACAAGACGGATAAATCACTGAAGAAAATGCAAAAAAAATACATGTACAATATATAGATATAGATGCTGGTGGACCTCTACATTCATCCATATGAATTAAATCTCATACTCCAGCTTTCTCCCTGTAAAGAACTGAACTATCATCCCATCATGGCAATAGAAATTGTATGGATTTACACATTTTGCACCTAGCTGCTTTCACATTTCACAAATGGTGAATCATCTGCTTTAAGCCTCTTTGGAGAAGGTTCAGCGAGACATCAGATTGGCATTAGCTCGTTAATAACTCTTCATATAGCACCCATAAGTAAAGTATAGGACTTGTCACACACAACACCTTTCGCAATTCTTTTCAAGAGAATTAGTTCCGGGACATTTCTCGGATCCATGTAATTAGTGAGACAGTTGAAATTAGGGAGCTCAATGAAACTTTTTAGTAGGATAAATATATGGCTCCACCTGTAAGGAAAAATAGGAGCGTGCAAACAATCCTACAACCAATATATTTCACTGCCCGGTGAATCACCACATTCTACAACCAATACAGCCCCAAGATTCACCCCTCCACGTGTGTGACTCACGAGTACATGGGTGCTGTGCTACATCCAAATCAGTACGTGAGAGGTGAGACCTTAGCATCTTGCTAACACGTTCACATCATAATAATTGGCTCTACTTATAACTAAAAGAAATTCCTGGGTTGTGTAAACTTCTAATAAAATGAGACCATGTTGTTCAGCACGGCTAGAGAGGACAAGGAAAGCAGATTCTTAGAAAGCAAAGTAAAAGAAGAGCCTCCTAGGCTCCTAGTTCCTAGCCCTCTTGATTGATCTGTGTCGTCGTGGTGAACAGACAGATGCTATGGGATGACTTAAGTTGGGGCCGAATGTGCGCTAGAGGATTCGGGTGAGGGTTTTGGTATGGATGGAGAGGTTTCCGGATGGATTCCTCAAGAACTTGGCATTGACCAGAGGTAGAAGAAGATGAACACGAGAGCTATTTCCTCCTCAGATCTTTCTATACCTTGATCATAAGAGGTTACAGGTTTCTGGATACAGCGTAACACATAGATTGTCCCCGCGTATGGGTGTACCCCCTCTCGTTATATAGGGGAGAGGGTGGCTTACAGGGGAAGAAACCCTAAGAAACCCTAATGGCATCTTTGACTAGACAAACTACTTTACAAAGCTTCTTTAGCTACCGGCGTCACCGGTATCTCTTTAATCAGGGAGGCTGACGTCCTCCGGTACCTTTTACGTCATCATCTGCTTTAACGCCAGAGCTTTGTTTAAAGCTGAACTGCTTCGCTCATCTTTGTCCTCTAGCTCTTGAGAAAATCTTTGACCAGTTCTGCCGACGTGCTACGGTGCTTAGCTGCATGCCGTAAACCGGTACCTTCTTAGCTCATTCCGGTATACCCCTCCTGGGATACCGGTATAGACTTACTTAGCCAAAAGCCTAGTTTCTCATTCCGGAATAACCTTTAAACCGGTATCTTGATGGCTCAAACCATCCGGTTTGGCATGCCTTTGGCCGGCATACCGGGGGTCATCCCCCCAACATTAGTCCCCGAAGCTGGTATAGTCCGGTGGATCCTATCCAACGGACCATGCCAGGTTCCCATTACTCAAGGTACCAGTTTAAACCTTCCGGTAACCACTTCAAACCTTCCGGCTTTTTGCGGAACTTATGTCTTTTCTCACCGAGACATTCCGGCATCTTTTTCATTAAACTCTCCTCGGTGAGGTCGAGAATTTCTTGGGTACAGCGCCTGTCAGTGACATGTGCACTGTGCCTGACGCCGCAGTGTCAGGGGTCACTTCCCTTCGGCTTCTGCGCCTGCACTTATGGCGCCGCACCGGATCCGCGCCGCCGTTCCGGATCCATGTTGCCTCCCTGTGTTTCTTTATTTTCTGGGCGTGTATCTTAGCGCCACGTGGCGGCCCATGGAACGAAACGCCGCGGCCCAGCAGTTGCCAGCCCATTACTCTTTTTTTCTATTTAAGGGCGAGGCAGTTCCTTCTTTCTCTCTTCCCCGCATTCACTTCTTCTCACGCGCCCAGACCTCATCGCCTCTTGCGCTCCCGTCGCCGCCGGTCGCCGCCAGAGCACAGCTCCCGACGAACCAGCGCCGTTTCTCCTGTTGCGCTGAGGATCTCCGCCGTGCAGAGAGCCTCCGACGCTCCTTCGCTGCCGCTGCATCGGGCTTCCTTCGGCAACCTCCGCTCCTCTTCGTCGCCGGTCACCGTCGTCGACTGCGAGCTCGCCGCGTCTCCGGCGACCTCCGTCCTCAGCGTCTTGCGCCGCTTCAGGTTAGCCTCAATGCATGTTTGCCCCCTTCTCTTTGCTTCTCAGTTTTTGGGGCGGTAGAGTATTTACCCTTCCCTTTCTTTTGCTTTTTCTCTCACTCGTAGATCTTCGCGCAAGGCTAGATTTTGGGAAATTTGTTTTTAGGTAGAGTCTGGCATCTTCTAATCCTTCCGGAAAAATGTCTACCGAGGTGTACCCGCGGATTCCTCTTCCGGTAGCCATCATACCGTGATCCCCGCATCCTCTTCCGGAGAAATCTCGGTCGAAGGGACCTCTGATGGGCTTGAGGCTGATCTTGCCCAGAGCGAAGCTGGTACCGGTACCTCAGCTCATGCTACCGGTAACCAAGGAGAAGCCGGCAGCTCCAGCCAGGGCACCGGAGTAGATCTGGACTCCTACACGCGTGGGGCCTGGATGGGCTCTGATGTGACCCAGGCGGAAATAGACTGGCTCTACCGCTCTCGGAGGATACCGGAGGAGGTTTGGTGCCGCATCCCCGGCAAGGAGCGCCAGCCCGAGCCTCGGCCGGGTGAGCATGTGGTCTTCGCCGCTCATTTTGAGCGCGGCTTTGGCCTTCCAGCGTCGGATTTCTTCCGGCGCTTCCTCAACTTCTACGAGCTTCAGCCCCACCATCTTCCGGGCAACTCGATCTTTTTCCTTTCTGCCTTCACCACCTTCATGGAGGGATACACCGGTATCACTCCTTCTTTGATAATTTCTCTTTCTTTTACTATCCTCGGAAGAATTCTATACGGGATAGGAAACTTCCTCAGCCCAAACCTTTTGTCCGGTGTGGGGGTTGTATCTTGTCTCCCCGCCCGGGAGCAACTTCTACAAACTCTCCGGTCCGGACTCGTCCGGACACAGCGAGAGGACCTTTTTCTATGTCCGGAACGGCGGTCCGGAAGATTTCATCAATCTCCTGGCATATGTTCCCGGGCCGCCCTCCATGAAGAACTGGCTCCACTACCCCAAGGACGACAAGGAGTCCATCCGGATAGCCGGCTTCATCGACACCAACAAGGAGGAGACCAACCTCTGCGCGGAGGATCTGGTCCGCGCTTTTCTCGCGCGCCGGGTGCTGCCCCTTCAGCGGCGTGCCCACAAGATCAGCGAAATGTCGGGGCCAATGGACCCGACAAGGATCACAACCCACCGGCTCAGCCCTACTGACTTGGTCCTTCAGGCCAAGCAGATTTTCCAAAATCCGCTGAGCTCTAGCGGGAAATACGGGCTGGCCCCCTACAGCCGCCGCAACTCTCCTCCGCGGCGAGTAAGACCTTGGGATCTTCAGGAAGCTTTTTCCGGTATAACCACGCGTATTTTGCTCTAACATGTTGTTTTTGTGTCTCAGAACTTCCGCCGGATCCGCCAGGAGCATCCGGCTTCCTACACGCCCGACCGGATCTTCCAGGACGACTGCGACGCTGACCCCTACGTCAAGGGAAGGCAAAAGATGGGCCGCACCCACACTCCACGCCCCGGTAACTTTTCTGGCAACGGGTCCGGTTCGGATGATGAAGTTACTATACTTGAGGTATTTTGCTCTTTCTCTTTCTCATGCATCATCTTTCTGTAGACGCTTCCTCAGCCAGCGCCAACCGACAGGTTGTGGAGCGCGCTGTTCCGATACAGGCCGAGGTTGGCCATGAGTTCTAGGAGAAGCTCTCCTCGCGGGGCCAGAAGAACAAGGCGCCGGCGCCCGAATCCGGCCCGAGCGATGCCCCTCCCGCCAAGCGCTCCCAGCAGGAAGTTATCGGCGGGAAGAAGGTCTCCACCAAGCGCTACCGGTCTCGAGAGATGCCGGTTTCTTCCGGCTAAGCTTCCATTTTCCCTTTCCTTTTTGTTTCACGAGTCTCTTTTCCGGTTACTTGTTTTGAAGTTTTCTCCATCTTTCCAGGCCTGCCCTGAAGATCTCCAAGAGCGCCTCTGGCATGAGGCCGGAGACCTCTGAGGACGCCGCCAGGGCCTCGACTCCTCCTCAGCCAAGTCCGGTACCATCTGGTGCCGGCAATCCTTCTGCCTCCCCTTTGGGGGGCAATACAAGTACGGGGCGCGCGGCCCCTGAACCTTCACACCACCGCGCGGAGGAGGACTTTGTCTCCCCTCCAGAAATCCAAGACACCGGCGCCAGCAACACCGGCGCCGGCACCGAAGATGCCGGGCAGGCGGAACCTCTGGTTCCTCCTGTCCAGAAAAAGAAGAAGAAGAAGACTCCTGCTTCCTCCCCCTCCAAGGCCGTGCCGGACTCTTCCGAGCCGGCAAGCTCTGCTCCGGCAAAGGACGCTCCTGAGGCTCCTGCGCCAACCAAATCTGCGCCAACTCCTCCTCCTCCGGCAACCTCAGCCGGCAAGCCGGCGGCCGCCAAGCCAACACCGCCAGAGAGCGGCAAGCTCATCGCCCAGCAACTTGCTGCGGTGGTGACCGCGGCCACCGCTCCTTCCTCCGGCTCGCAGACGCTAGTTCTGCACGCCGGCCGTGCCGCCGTTGTGGCCGGTGAAAAGGTCTCTGCCTCAGGTAGGCCGGATCACCGAGTTCCACCGCCGAGGAGCTGACCTCGGCCATCTGCTTGATTACGCTGAAAAGTGGAATCAGGCGGATCTGACGCTGGCTACGCGCGGCCTCGGCAAGGACAAGCTGCCGGTGATCGATCCCTCTGGCCCTCGGAGCACCGGTCAACACTTTGGCCGGCTGCGGCGCGCGGCCAAGGAGTTCGACAATGTGTGGCACGATGCCAGCACCAACGTGTCGGTAAGCTGCACAACCTCAATCTCTTTTACATCCTTGCCGGTTTTCTTTCCAGACTCTCAAGATTATATATATTCTCCCAGTCCCCGAGTTTCGGGTTGAGAGTGCAGCTCTTAGCGCGAAACTTTGTTAGAAACACAAAAAACCGGCATAGCCAGTCCCGAGTTTCGGGTTGAGAGCGCAGTTCTTAGCGCGAAACTTAGTTAGAAACACAAAAAACCGGCATAGCCGGTCCCGAGTTTCGGGTTGAGAGCGCAGTTCTTAGCGCGAAACTTAGTTGTAAACACAAAAAACCGGCATAGCCAGTCCCCGAGTTTCGGGTTAAGAGCGCAGTTCTTAGCGCGAAACTTTGTTGTAAACACGAAAAACCGGCATAGTCAGTCCCCGAGTTTCGGGTTGAGAGCGCAGTTCTTAGCGCGAAACTTTGTTGTAAACACAAAAAACCGGCATAGCCAGTCCCCGAGTTTCGGGTTTAGAGCGCAGTACTTAACTTGAAACTTTGTTTTCCTTGCCGGCATCTTTTTTACCGAAAACCTTTTTAACTTGAACAGAGCACGCTGTACACCCGGAAGCAGCTCTTTGAGGAGCTGCTGTGGGAGCACCGGGAGCTGTCTGAGGCCCACAGCAAGTGTCGAGGTTAGTCTTCCGCACCCCGGCTTCTCTTTACCGGTTGCTTTTTCCTTTCCAGCACGAATTAACTTTTTTGCATTTCAGCTCTTCCGGAAGCCTCCTTTGAGGAACTCTCCGCCCAGCTCGCCGCGCTCAAAGGTACCATTTCTTTTTTTGCATCTTTTACCATACCGGACCTCTCTTTGTTAATAAGACCCTTCTAGATTTCAGCTGAGAAGGAGCAGCTCATCACCACGCATCGCGAAGTGAAGGAGCAGGCCATGCAGGCTGAGCTCCGGCACGCGCGGGAGCTCAAGGAGGCCAAAGCCGCAGCAGAGGCCAAGCCGTATGAATCCACGAAGGAGTACACGAACTCCACTCTGTGCTGCGGGCGGAGATGGAGGAGGAGACCGTGGCGCGGAAGGCAGCGCAAGACCGGCTCGCTCTCCTAAATGATGAACAAAAGGAGTACGACCGGTTGGTTGTACGGACCGACGCGGCTGGCCCTCAGTAAGCCTTTCTTCTTTCCCCTCTTTCGCTTATAAGCATATATTTTCCGGTAGCATGTCCTTATCTTTTCTTCCTTTTTTCTTGTAGGGCTCTTTCCGGATTCCCAGGTGCATGCCCACAACAAGGTGGCGGAACGCAGGGCGGAACAAGAAATGACCAACCCGGATGCGCCCTGGGATCCTTATGACCACCTGGTTGCGCTCTCCGCCGGATCCAGCACATGCGCTCCGTGGACCGGCATCTTACCGACCTTTCGGATGTTGCTATCCAAATCTGCAAAGTGATGTGGCCTGGGGAACCGGTACCTGCCAACGTCCCGCTCACCGCCGACCGCCTGAAGGACGCAGGCCGGAGGATCCATGAGTGGAAGTGTTCGGCGGCTCGTGCCGGAGCGGACGCGGCTCTGCGCATCGCCTGCTCCTGGTATGACGACCTGGATCTGGATGCTTTCCATAGCCTCCGCGGCAACGCGCCCACCGACACAGATCCAGTCCGCACCGCCAAGCGCCAGGACCGCGCCTACCGGATAGCCGAGTTCGCCCATGTGCGCACCTTCATCCCTCCTCCTCCCGACGTGAAGGATGCACTCTCCGACGACGAGGAAGAAGTCGAGGACGAGGAGGATGAAGAAGTTGGCGAAGGCGACGTTCTTCCGAAAGGAGGCGACGCTCCCCCGGAAGCTCCTGAGGCCGGCCTGCAGCCCCCTGTTGCTTAGATATCTCGTGTCATGCATGTGTTGTCCCTGAATGTCTCAAAAAACTTCAGCCCGTCAAATTCTACCCCGGAATGCCGGGGTTTAAGTTGTAAGACAAAACTTAGCATTTATTTTGGTTGTATTACAACTTCTATGCCGGTGTCTTCTTAACCGGTAGCTTATCAAGTCAAGTTTATATGCTATCTTAGCATTGTGCATATTGTTTGCTTTTTTATCTTGCACTGTTGTGGTGACCCTGCATACCACTGCATGTTGTAGTATGCCAGTCGTTGATATAACATTCACGAAGTACCATTCCGCAAATATTACATCCCTCAGAGTAGTACAACAGAACATAGCAGGGTCCATAACTCATTCACTTATTATTACAAGCATCAAACATATATTGTCTTGGAGCTCCTCTTGGGTCCTAAGAGGAATACTCCTGGGTTCGAGGTGAACCCAACTCAACTTACAATATAGGAGTCTCATTAAACTATACATTTATTGCCTCGAGCAGCTAAATACTAAGAGTTCGGGCTGCTCGGTTACTACTACTACTGGATGTCTCTAGGCTTGATCTCCTCCGGAAGCCTCCCCGGATCCGTAGACTATGAGATAGTCTACGCCTTCAACACCTCTTGAGAGGTCAGGTTCTTCATAGCCGATGATCTCGGCTCCTTCATTGTTGTCGTAGTCCTCCTCCAGACGATTCAGACAATCTAAGCATGGGATTTAAGAGTGGTATGAGTACGAGCGTACTCAACAAGTTCATTATAGATAAGAGGTGTTTAATGCACTAGCTACGAGATTAGACCAGAAAGTCTAATATCAATGCAAGTTTTGATAAATATTTCTTCAAGAGATTTCTTTTATTTCAAAGAGCTATGTCCGTCAGCCTTCACCGGTTTACTAGAACTTCATGGAGCTCCTTTCCGGCCGCGTTCGCAGTTCCTCAATCCCGGAACAGGGAGTGACAGGTCACGATTCTTTACACTCTGCGGAGGTGTGTTGCTTTACCCATAAGAGATCTTAACCTTGGTGCCAACCGGGCAGCTTTCCCGTCCACACTTCCTTCGGTGTGAGGCCCGGTATAAGGTCTAGCCATTCATGTTCCTCCGCTACCTCGAACACCCACCCTTTGTTGCATGCGCCGACCACGGGTCCACGTCGGTCCCATTATTCCTATAGATTTCAAGGTGGACCCCGACCACGACAACGAGTCTTGGGCTCTACCATACACTCCTACGCCGGTGGCTGCAACCCATCATAGACCGCAATACCGTGGGGACTTAAGGCCTCCCAGCCAACCGCTTGCACTTCGAGCGACAAGTGTCTACGGACTATGCCGTGGGGACTTAAGGCTTCCCCAGCCAACCGCTTGCCCTGACAGATACAAGTGTCTACGGTAAAGCGCATCCGTTGATGAACGAGAGGTGGAAACACTTTTGACTACTCCGTCCCACTCCGGATCTTATGGTTAACACGGGTATTACGGCACAAGAATCATCGGCGACATTTGTTGTTTAATCCTAGATGGATATAAACCCGTGCAATGGAACCTCCACCATATCAACACAATCCATGGTTCCATTGCCCACCACATAGTCATATTCATAGTTATGAAAGTAGTGGTTTTGGTTTTTATGCAATAGTGATAACCATAATACTTTGCAAGTAATTTGATAGAAATACTCAAATGACATGAGCAAGTGATGAACTTGCTCGAACACCGCAAAGTTTTGCAGTTGGAAGGTGTGGACTGACCCTTGTCCTCTGATTCTGAAAAATAGCATCATTGTCCGATAAGGGCAATGGTTAAAGAAGCAATTATGCATGATTCCAGTTTTAGGGTTTTGTTCCCCCCTTCCGATGTCGTTATTATTTCATGTGAGAGGTTAATACTAAGAATAATTTGGAGATATTATCTTTAGAGTAAATACAACCTTGAAATGTTGTCAAGGTGTTTTTCTAGCCCATAACATTAATGGACTTACTTTTTTTAAAAATAATATGTGTGATTTAAATGTTTGTTTAAATCATCAAATCATGACTTATTCATATTTGTCTTTAATAATTCTCTTTAATATTTTATTTAGGTAGAGAATTTTATGCTGATCAGTTTTTATATTTTTAATTATTTTTTTAGAGCTATTAATAATTTTCTATGATTATTCAAAGTTTCAGCATTTTTATTTGTTTGTGAAAAGACGAAAACACCCCTGGGCCCACCTGTCGGTGCAACCCAGTGGGTTAGGTCGAATCGACCGGCCCGGTCCGGCTCGACCAGCCCCACTCCTCTCTTCTCCTCACGCGCGATCGAACCCTAACCCTAACCTGCTCTGGCGACTCGCGTCGCCTCCGCCGTCGCCGCTCGATTCCGGCGAGATTTGCCGGACTTGGCCCCCGCCATGGTGCGCAACCAACGCGCCACACGACGGCAGTCAATCCTATCCGCGTCGATCTGACGCGGGCGACCTGCTGCTCTCGGTCTCGTCCCCGTCTGGTGCTAGGGTTACGGGATCCGCTCGATCCCGCCGTTCTCGGCGCTCCCGGTGCTTGGACTCCGCCTCGGCTTCGCCGCCGTGGTGCGGGTGGTGCCGTGGTGCCGCCATGGCCTGGCTTGGCTTGGCGCCGCCGCGCTCTGGCGTGTGCCGCCGTGGCCGCCATGGCCGTGCCTATCTGCTCGACCCCGGGTATGTGCGCCTCCTCTCTTCTGCTTCTCTCTTGTGCCTGACCTGCTTCCTCTGCTAGCTCTACCCCTGTGTTGTGCTTGCCTGCGCAAGAGCTGTTGTGCTCTTCTGCAGCGCCATGTGTGCCTGCTCCTGCTGTGCTATGCTGCTGCGCTATGCATGTGCTACTGCTGTGTGATGCCCTGCCATATCTCTGTGTAAGAATTTCTAGCCTAAGCACTTGCTGTGCTAGTGCTGCTTGCTTAATTCCATTCCTGTGCCTTTGTTCTTGTTGATAATCTTGCCAGATCCTCAAGTGTGTTCATTTCAATTGCTATGGCTTGATTATAGTGTATAGTTCTTGCATAATTGCAAGTGCCTGAGCTACTGTGGCTAATTCTTGTGCTCAAATTCATGAGCATGCTCATCTGAGCATTGCTGTTGGCTTGCTGGTATGATTAAAGGATGAGCACTAAGTGGTTTATTTGTTTATCATGATCCAGTGGTTCATCAAACCTTTGATGTGCTTCTGGATACAATCATAAGGTTATTAATTGATTATCCGTGATGCAATTCATTAAGCAATGTGTCTCGTTTATTTTATATGGTCAATATAATGCTAGAATTGGGTTCTAGCATGCTTTAGCAAGCTCCGGTGATCCAGTGATCAACAGTTGCTTGATCAATGCTTGCTTTATTCTATGCCTATGCCTGTCCGGGCTTATTCCGGTGATCTGTGCATCACCGGGCCTTGTGCTTGGTGTGTGCTTGTGGTTGGCTCCAGCAATTGTTGTTGCTTCCGAGTGATCAATTGGATCATGAGTAAGTGTTCCGATTCTTGGTGATCTATCTCTTTCATTTATCTGTAAAGCTTATCCTTGTTTATTGGATAAATGAGATGAACTGCTTGCAGTGATGACTCATATAATTTGTTTAATTGAGCTAGAGTTTGTGGTGGAAAAGTTTTTATATGGTTGGCTCTTGCTCCCCTGGTCGACAGCTCCACCTTTCCCTTTGGGTGACTCACTCTGTATGTGTGCTGCATGCACACAACCTTGTGAGCAGGCTGTGTGTGTGTGTCTACCAGATACTTTGCACTTGGGACATTGAGAGGATCAGCTCGGCGGAGTTGAGCATATCTTCTCAATTCTCATTTCTTTGCTAACCTGCCAAGTGGTTATGCCACTTGGCATAACTCTTCTTTTGTTGTGATTATGTGCAGGGATCAATCTGTTGCTCCAATGATCATGAAGATCATCAAGTACAAGAATAAATGAAGTTTATCTTGTAGTGTTAGGACAGATCCTTGATTTGTAATTTTCCTGTTCTTTTCTTTTTCTATTTTTGTCCAATTCTTGTAATATGTTGTAATGTTCATATTTTATTTCTGGATATTGTAAAAGACAATGTATTATGTGTGTTTATCAATAAAGCTCCAATTTTTCTCTATTGAGCTTTAGATATTAATTGTTCTATTTATATTTTGATTATTTAGGATTGTTTATTAAATTATCTCAAGTTTGAGTTATGAGATATTAACTTGATGTTTGAAAAATTCAAATTTGGTTTGAACTTGATCATCCATCTTAACTTAGAATTCAATCATGCAACTTAAATTGGTGATTCCAACTCTCCCCTCTCAACTCAAAACCCTAGTTTAGTTGAATAAGGAACAGGTTTATCGCACTCTCGAAACCCTAACCCTGTAAGGTGTCGAGAGAGAAACTTGTCCCCCTTCGATGCAGTTTTTGTTTAAAAGCGCGAAATTTCCCCAGAATTTGCAATGCAATGCACATCCCTTTCTAAAATCTACCCCTCGATCGTCTCTAAACCTGGGACATTACAGCCTTTCCCCCTTAAAGAAAACTTCGTCCCGAAGTTGTGGTTGTAATACCTGAACAGTTCGGGGTATGTTTTCCTCAGGTCTTCCTCTTTTTCCCAGGTGGCTTCCCTCTCGGGGTGATGCTTCCATTGTATCTTGCAATACTTGATCGCCTTATTTCTGAGTTGTTTCCAGCTTTCCTCGAGAATCTTGGCTGGCTTCTCGATGTATGTCAAGTCTGGTTGTAACTCGAGCTCATCATGTGATATTGGTTCATCAGGGGTCTTCAAACACTTTCTGAGTTGCGACACATGGAATATATTATGAACTTGTGCTAACCTTCCCGCTAGATCCAATTCAAAGGCTAAACCTCGGTTCTGACTCAATATCTTGAAAGGTCCTATATATCTAGGACTGAGCTTTCCTTTTACTCCAAACCTCTGAAGTCCTTTCATCGGGCTTACCTTAAGATATACCATGTCTCCAACTCGGGGCTCCCATGTTCTCCTCTTCGATCGACATAACTCTTTTGCCGACTTTGGGCTATCTTGAGCTCGTCTCTGATAATGTCAATGATTTGTTGCTTTTCCTTGACATAATCAGGGTTGAACTCTTTGCTTGCTCCGGCTTCATACCAACATATCGGTGATATACACTTCCTTCCATACAGAGCTTCAAATGGTGCCATCTTGATGCTGCTTTGATAGCTATTATTGTATGAAAACTCTGCTAGTGGCAAGTGCTCCTCCCATGATCCTCCGAAGTCTAGGGCACAAGCCCTAAGCATATCTTCTAAGATCTGGTTGGTTCTCTCGGTTTGTCCACCGGTCTGGGGATGGTAAGTGACATAGGCATCCCAAATGGGCCTGCCTCATATAGTACCCGGGGTTTATTAAAGGCCCACTACCCGAAGAATAAGAAGACTCGAGAGCCCAAGATGTATTTAAGGAAAAGATAGAGTTGTAATAGGAAGTGGTATTTGTAATCTGGCGGGATGAGTTAGAAACCGTCCCGAACTATGTAATCCTGGTATAGCACGAATCCCTCGGCTTCACCTATATAAAGGGGGGGTCGAGGGACGAGAAGATCATCGAATCATTATCTGCAAACCCTAGTTTTCATATTCGTCGAGTACTTTTCGGCTGAAACCTTCGAGATCTACTTGCCCTCTACTTCTAACTAAACCCTAGCCTATAATCCATAGGCATTGACAAGTTAATCCCTTGTCAATTGGCGCCGTCCGTGGGAATTAGAGGCGTAAGGATCCGATCTCGATGGCACGTTCAAGATCTTCGACATCGTCAACCGGGAGCAACACTATGGATCGAGGTAAACGGATCGCTACTGGTCCTGTTGATTTTGTTCCTCACCCACCCTCCCGTTTGGATGCATATGCGTATCTGGCGGAGCCCTTGGAGATGACGTTCGGAAGGTTCCACTTTCGCGTCAAGAAAGAAGGATCGTATCGTGTCGAAATTCCGATTTCGTCGGGATCGTCGGCGGTCGATTCTGAATTTTCAAGCTATGCATCATCAACTGAGTCGAAGAAGAAACTTCGGCAACACGCTACGTCAGCACCGGAGCAAGAGAGAAACTCGCCAAGATCTTCGACAACGCATCGTGCGGGTCATCCGCGGACTCATATATAAGCGATGGCTTAAGCGATGTCGACGATTACGACTTCATCGACAAATCTCTCACGAGTGGGCAAGGTCTTCATCAATCTCAACAATGATGTCACCAAACCCAACATAGATCTGAGTACAAAATATCATCGGATTTATGCTATCGAAGATCAAGAGGAAACATCGGAGGCTTTCGATCAATTGGGAAATCCTTTTGTCGATCCCTCAGATCTAAGGAGAGGTATGGGCACTAAATACGTCGGGCCCACACCACGCGTCAGAGTCCAACTTCCACGAGGCAGCCTGGGATAGAGCGGCAAAAGCCATAGATGGTTCGAGAACCAATGACGACAACGGCTACAGCTCAAGAGCTGCAAGCTTATCAATATATGCTCGCACGAACTGCCCGAGAAATAGAAAAACGGACAGCTGAGCTAAACGGGAGAAAGGAGGCAGCTTACGCATCCGGCGAGGAGAAGGGCAGATCTAAGTGGACAATCTAGAGTTTCGGGTGATAGCCACGGGGAGGCTCGGAACGAGAGGAAGATCAAGGCTACAACACATACACGAAGCGAGAAGAGAGTACTTGGTTCAAAACCTCGACATGTCCTTTATGACGATAGATACAAGAGGAAATATTATCCCCAAGACACCGAAAGCTGGGTATATGGCGACACAAGCTTACATCCTCGCATCCAAGCCGCCCCGGGAGATCCAAGGGAAACATTATACAACATGGCATTGGCGAGGAGTTGGAGCTATGGGGACGAGCGTTCGTAGCAACGCCTCCCGAAGGAGCAGCAAGGCAAAATAGTCCACGACCTGCGGCAGCAACGGCGGCAGCTCCGGAAGGACCAAGTGGAGCAAGAGACACGGGAGCACAAGCGAGGGTCGATAGAGCAAGGCAAAGCGAGAAGAGATCATCGGCAGTCCCCGGAGCTTAATGACGAGGATATGTGTGGTCTACCGTGCTTCACGAGAAGAGTCCGAAAAACTCGAGTCCCCTCGGGATTCAAGTTACCCGATCACTTCAAAAAGTTCGACGGCCTGCAAGACCGGAGGATCGGCTAATTGATTACCTCGAGACGGTAAAGCTAGCTGGAGGAACTAGAGCAACAGCCATGCAAAGTATTCAGGTGCACTTGAGTGGAGCCGCACGATCGTGGATCAAAAAACTTCCGCCGGGATCCATCGGCAGTCTGGGAAAGTTTCGAGGACGTTTTCGTCAAAAACTTCAGATCCACATGCAAAAAGCCTGCATCGTTGGAAGAGCTGAGGGCGTGTCGACAAAAGCCGGATGAGTCAATGAGAAAATACATCCAAAGGTGGAACATCATAAAAAACTCGGCGAGAAAATATATCCGACGAGAGAGCAATAGATGCGTTTGTCGCGGGAATCGGGCGCGGAGATTTTGTCGAGGACTTGGGAAGGACCAATCCAAAAACGAGTATCCGCGTTGATGGAGATAGCAAATAGATGGGCAGACGGAGAAGACGCTGTCCACAATAAACGACACAGGTCGCCGGAGGAGGACCGTAGTCGAAATTATCGAACGAGGCGACGATTTCCTCGGCGGTATCCGAATTACGACGCCCCGGGGCAAATTTCGGCGGGATTTCGGTCAAATACGGGAGCAAGCAACGAGAGATGATTATCGGAGAAGCAATGAGCAGCGAGGCGATAATAGGGACGACTCCCGTAACGAGGCAAAATAGTGGGCCAAGGTTTCCACGACCTTTTATGTCTCCCGAAGAAATGCTGAACGGACCGTGCCGGATGCATTTTTTCCTCGATAGCAATGGGAAAAGACAGTCGGGACACCTGCGGAAAGATTGTCGAAATTTCCAAGCAATGTTCAGATGTGCGGAAACGCTCACGCACGAGCAGCACGAGAGAAACCCTCGGGAGCCTAGGAGCGAAATTCATCTACCGCCACCTCCCGCGATTACGGAAGGCAATCAACACCAGCTCGGAATAGCGGCAGCACCAGCACCACCACCCTATGTTGATCCTAACTCCAACGGAGCGGTGTCGATGATTCGAAGGGAAGGCCATCCAATAGAGCTCAAAAAGTAATCTCGCGACGGTGTTCATGGCGAGAGAAAATGCCTCCACCAACGAGTTGAGTACCTCAATTGGTCGGGACAAGACATCGGCTTCACCATAGCGGACCACCCGCAGCAAGTTCCTCGACCGGGGCAATCAGCACTCATTACGCCGGCGGTTATCGCAGGATTTGACGTTTCTCGAGTATTCATAGATGGCGGCAGCAGCCTAAACCTCATGTATGCGGATACATTGAGGAAGATGAACATATCCTTAGCAAACCCGAAGCCAACGGACACAAGGTTCCACGGCATCACACCGGAGAAACCAAGTTACCCATTGGGGAAGATCAACCTCGACGTTCGGTTTGGAACCCGAGAAAATTATAGAATCGAGAAGGCTGGAGTTTGAAGTCGTGGATTTCCCATCGCGAGTACCACGCTTTGTTGGGACGACCAGCATACGCTAGATTTATGGCAGTACCACACTATACATACCTGTTATGGAGATTGCACTGGACCCAAGGGACCAATCACGGTCAAAGGGAGTTTTGCTTTAGGCGATAAGTGCGACAAGGATTTCCATCGATTGTCGGAAACCTTCGGGATGCAAGCGGAATACTTGGCGTCGAAGAGCATGACCGATTACGACGTCTCGCCGGACGTCGGAAGGCCAAACAAGGAATCAACTTTCAACACGAGAGAAAAATTCCAAGGAGGTGCGGATTCACCCGACGGATCCAAAAAGACGACATCCATTGCAAACAACATGGATATCGCATAGGAAAGCGCGCTCGTCGAGTTCCTCCGTGAGAAGCTGGAAAATCTTCGCATGGTGTCCAGGTGACATGCCGGGAGTACCCGGGGAACTTGCCGAGCACCACCTAAATTTGGATCCAACGGCGAAACCAATCGGACAACCCTTGCGGCGCTTTTCGAGAACCAAACCGCAAATCCATGCTATCCGAAATAAATCGACTAGAGGAAGCTGGCTTTATCAGAGAGATATCTACAGAAGCCACATGGGTAGCTAACCCGGTGATGGTGCCAAAGAAAAACACGACAGGTCCTTCGCATGTGCGTCGACTTCACGTGTCTCAACAAACATTGCCCTAAGGATCACTTTCCCCTCCCAAGGATCGATCAAATTATCGACTCCACGGCGGGTTGTGAACGTCTTTCCTTTTTGGATGCATACTCTGGTTATAACCAGATCAGACTAAAAGAAGATGATGAAGCCAAGACAGCGTTTATTACACCTTACGGCGTGTTTTGCTACAAGACAATGCCCTTCGGTCTAAAAAATGCGGGAGCAACATATCGAGAGGATGATGCGAAGTGTTTAGCAACACGGATTGGGAAAAACGTGCAAGTATACATCGATGATGTCGTTATAACATCAAAAAAGGGGGCAACGCTGATCGAGGATCTCAAAGAAACTTTTGACAACCTCGACAAATTCTGCCTCAAGCTGAACCCGACGAAGTGTTCTTTTGGGGTCCCGGCGGGAGAACTTACGGGATTTCTAGTTTCAGCAAGAGGGATTGAAGCAAATCCCGACAAAATACAAGCCATAGTAACAATGAGGAAGCCAACAAAGTTGAAAGAAATACGGCAGCTAAGCGGGCGAGTCGCGGCTACGAGCGGATTCGTCGCCGAGGTTAGGAGAAAAAGCACTACCATTTTATGCGGCGATAAAGCAAGGAGATAAATTCCGGTGGAACGAAGAAGCTGATCGAGCTTTCGAAGATCTAAAGCGAAAAATATCGACACCACCAATCTTAGTGGCTCCTAAGGAAAAGGAACCTCTCCTGCTGTATATTGCAGCCACGCCCCAAGTGGTTAGCACGGTGTTAGTTGTCGAAAAGAGAAGAAGAAGGGAAAATCCATGGAGTGCGGCGACCGGTATACTTCGTGAGCGAAGTCTTGTCGCCCTCGAAACAGAGGTACCCTCGGTACCAAAAGCTAGCATATGGAGTGTTCACGACGGCACGAAAATTGCGCCACTATTTTTCGGCACACCCGATCATAGTGGTCAATGAAGCTCCTTTGTCAAATATCTTGAACAACCCGGAAGCTACGGGTCGTGTCTCCCTTTGGGGAATAGAACTTTCCCCTCGGGACATCACGTATGAAAAAAGAAAAGCAATAAAGTCGCAAATACTACCGGACTTCATCGCGAGTGGATGGAGTTGCAAAATACGGGACCCCAGATTTATCGAGAACCTGGACTATGAACTTCGATGGGTCCAAGAGGCTAGAAGGGGCTGGCGCGGGAGTAGTACTCATATCACCTGAAGGCGACAAGTTGAAGTACATCCTTCGTATGACGTTCCCCAACGCATCTAACAATGAAGCGGAATATGAGGCTCTCATACACGGGATGAAGATGGCGAAAGCACTGCGGAGCAACTCGACTAAAAATCTTTGGCGACTCACGGTTGGTAGCTCAGCAAGTTATGAACCAATGTGACGCGATCAATGATAGCATGATGGCATACAAGGAGGTGTACAATGAGCTCGAGAAATTGTTCGATGGATGCGAAGTAAAACATATTAGCGAGATTGAGCAACGACGAAGCCGACGTTCTTGCAAACATCGGGTCGCGGTGCCTTGCGGTCCCACCAGGTGTATTTTGGGAGGAGATAACGAGAGAGATCCACTGAGACGACAAAATCAAAAAGAAGGAGAAGAAACCCTCGGGGGCTATCAAGGAGAAGCAAGAGGAAGAAGAAGAAGAGCAAGACCTGGTCCTAGTAATACGAGATACCATGGATGCAGCCATACATATCATATATCCTCGGGAAAGAAATACCGGATGATCCGGTTGAGGCAAGGCGAGTAATCCGACGCTCCAAAGCTTTCACGGTGGTTAAAGGAGAATTATATAAGCGAAGTATTTCAGGCGTCTTGCAAAGGTGCGTTACACCCGAAGAAGGAAGAATAATTCTAAAGGACGTACATGAAGGAATATGTGGCCACCACGCAAGTAGTCGAGCTATCGCAGCCAAGGTTTTCGGGCAGGATTCTGCTTGGTTGACAGCAATAGAGGACGCTAAGGACATAGTACGAACTTGCGACGCGTGTCAAAGGTTTGCCGCAAAACCTCACTCTCCGGCGGCAGAGCTAGCACCAATACCTTTGTCATGGCCCTTTGCACAATGGGGACTCGACATGGTTGGCAAGTTACACAAATCGTCGCCGGGAGGAAAGGAATACATGCTAGTAGCTGTCGACAAATTCACAAAGTGGATAGAAGCGAAGCCGATAAATTCACCGGACGGAGCATCTGCGGTAAAATTCATAAAAGACCTCGTCTTCGGGTTTGGAGTGCCCCACGGCATCGTCACGGACAACGGCGGCAACTTCACGTCCAATGAATTCAAAGACTATTGCGAAGAGGTGGGTATCAAGCTGAACTTTGCATCAGTTGCACATCCTCAAACCAATGGGCAAGTCGAGAAAGCCAATGGCATCATCTGCAATGGCATCAAGAAGCGCTTGCTAGGACCACTAGAAAAAGCTCGACATACCTGGACTGAAGAACTACCAAGTGTGTTGTGGAGCATCCGAACAACTCCAAATACAGCGACACAGGAAACTCCGTTTTTACGGTACATGGAGCAGAAGCGAGTACTACCAATCGAGATAGAGCACAACTCTCCACGTGTCGCGGAGTATGACGAAGAAACGTCGAGAAAAGCATTAGAAGATGATGTGGACGCACTTGATGAAGCTCGAGATGAAGTATTGTCTCGAGTAACCAAATATCAACGGGACTTGAAGAATTACCACGGTCGACGTTTGCGGCCAAGATCTTTTCAGGTGGGCGACCTAGTTCTTCGGCTCACGCAAAAAAGTCATGAAAAACTCGAGTCACCGTGGCTCGGCCCTTACATCGTCACGGAAGTAATCGGAGGAGGAGCATACGGGATAAAGGACAAGAAGACGGGGGTGGAGGAGCCAAACCCACGGAACGTGGCGCAACTCGGGCGGTTCTACGCCTAGAGTCGAAATATAGTCCTTGTAAAACTTCAATGTCTTGAAACGCCCGCGAGTTTTCGGACGCACTCTTTTCCTTTTTCGGGGCACCGAGTGGGGCCGGAGAAGGTTTTTAATGAGGCGGGCTCGCGGTGCTGCAATATAATAAAGATAGTGGCTATATCACCTTTTTCTTTGTCAACGCGACCAAAGTCATCGCTCCGACGAATTTCAATATAGTTCATCGATAAAAGAAGAAAAAAATCTTGCCTTGGTATTCAAATACCTCGTGAGTCAATAAAAATACAAAATAGTACTCAATAAAAGCTCGGGGGCTCATACTTGCCTTCAATATATAAATGCCTTGGTCCACAACCTCGCAAATATACAAATATAGAAAAAAGTCACCGAAACACTCGGGGGCTAGGCAAACATAGAAATATAATGGTTGCTTTACAATATGGTCATGGACTACAAAGAAGAAATTTCTACAAGAAGCAAATAACTAGTCTTGATTCAGTATGTCGTCAAGAGTAACTCTGTTCTCTTCGGGAGCAGCACCAAGAAAGTCGGCATAATGGCCATCGGCAAAAAAGTCGGCATCCATCCGAAGAAGGTCCTCAATCATTTCTTCGGCTATAGGTGTAACCTTCGTGTTAATCCTATCAACACCAACTCTCCGGCGTTTTACCTTTTGATGAACCCTCTCGACAACTTGGGCAAGGTCAAGCTTTGAGTGACGGATCCGGAGCATGATAAGAGCAAATGCGGCACCGGCTACCGGTTGTGCTTTGACAAAATCGTGGATACTGCGAGCATCCTTGAATCTTTCCATCAATTCGGGAAGAGTTTTTGGTGGGACATTCGAGGAAACATGGAGTTGTAAACCATAGATAAGGTTTTGGTACAGAAGTGAAGGAAATCACGGGTTTGAGAGGTACGATCCTGAAAGCTGGTAATTTGGCGGGTCCTCTCCGGAGTGGCCCAAAACAAAGAACCATGGTCCAAGGAAAGATTGACAAGGAGGTTTGTCCTAGTGTTTACCCTCTCTTCCTCGGCGGCGGCATCAATAAAGGCACCTATCAACACAACAAAGGGACAACCTTTAGGAGACAATAGCATGAAGATGAAAGATATCACAAGACGAGACAAACATACCCGACATATCTGCACTGGCTTCATTCATTAACTCGAGCATGAAATTTTCTCGAGTGACCGCTTTTCAGCTTCAGAAACAGCAATCTCCTTAGCAGCCATAGCCTCATGGACCTGCTGAAGGGCAACTTTTCGGCTTCGGATGATTTACGAGACTGCTCCATCATCACAAGTGTTTGCTTTTTCGCATCTCGAAGTTGTTGTCGAAGATCATTCAATTCTTGCGACGAGGTATCATCGACAGGTGCGGTATCGATGACAGTTCTCTCCGCGGGAAGAAGGCGAAGCATTGGAAGGAGTAGGAATTGGAGTATAGTTATCAAATATCAACTGAAATTTAAAACAGAACAACATTAAAAAACGAGGCAAAGATAGAGTTCTTCATTAATCTCTCGAGAATAATTACAAGGGCACTACGGTGGGGCTAGGGAAATACGTGTCGCCAAAAGACTACTTTGGCGACAAGAGCAAAAGAAGCAAAAGAAAAACGAGAGGCATGCAACTAGACCTCCGGCCTTGACGAACTAGGAGTCGACGTTGGCTGGATCCCGAGATACGCCAAGATTTTCTTCGTATTGGGCTTGGCCGCCTTCATCGGTGACTTCCACCTCGGCTGTTCTATCGGATCGGTGTCGCCAACCTTCGTCCGGTCGAGAGTCTGCGGCTGTCGGCAACCGAGCAACGGTATTTTCAACCGCTACCTTCATGTTCTCATGGCGCGGCTTCAGCCCAAGATCTTCGATGTATTGAACATCTTGGCGAGGTCAAGGAAAGTCGAAGGTTCCTCTTTCTTCGGGAAGAAGTAGGGGAACAACGCCGACAAAGCCCCACGGCATTGGCCACACCTTCACGAATTTCGCGTCCATGGGACTCTAGAAGAGAAAGTGCGTCAAGGAGAGGGTCATTGACAGATTTCTCCGAGATCAAAATCTTGGTTGGTTTGAGCTGCCACATAAAACGAGAATGTTAGTCGAAAACCAAGAAACAAGAAGTACAAACAAAAAAGAAGGGACAAGCGATATTACTCGGCGTGCGTCGACTTTGCGAATTCAAGCGCTTGATGATCCCTTGTTCTCGTGCAACTCTGTGCAGATTTTTGCTCGTGCAAGGCAGATTCGGCATCTTTGAGCCTTTGCTGCAATTCTTCGACACTAGCGGCCTTTGCCTTGGCATCATCGGCTTCAGCTACGGCTTCGCTAGCGGCAAGCTCAGCCTTCTTGCGAGCCGTTTCACTTTTCTCAAGATTCCGAGAAAGTGTCTCGGCACGTTTGTTAGCCTCTGCAAGTTTTTACGTTGAGAAAGGAAAAGAAAGAGAAGAAAGATTCAAAATAGCGACAAGCGAGAAGGAGTAAAAATTCAAGGAAAAACAGCAAGTACAACGGTCGTTACCTTCGGCTCTGTCGGCATACTCGCGGTACCCAATAAATTGGGACCCGATGCGGATGAGATCCTTGATCATAGGCTGTCAAAGAAAAAAGTAAGAATGGGAAAAACTTCGGCATCACAAGAGTAAGGGTCCGCAAAAGCAAAATAGAGGAAATATAGATCTCGATAAACTCACATCATCTAAGAGCTGCGACGAAGAGCTGCCCAATTGAGGAGGAGGCTCAACGACCATTTCAACCCTTGCCCTTTTTGGCGAAGGGACAAGGGAGCTTGACGGTGGAGTAGTAGTGACGACGTTTTGTTGGGGAGACGATGTTTCATCTCCTTCAACTAACGTGTACTGAAACAAGCACGGTACGTGACGTGCTTGGTCCGAGGAGCTACGTCGATGGCTTGGTACTTCTTCCTCATCACTAGTAAAAAAAAAATCGACAGTAAAAAAAAGCAAGACAGAGTTAAATCTTTCGAGTACATCAAAAAGAGGAGGAGAGATAAAATTGACTTACGAGCTGATGAGGGACTCAAAATAAGGATCATAAGCTGCCTTCGGATCAGAAGGAACAACTTCTTCAGCCTTAGAAATGCCGGAATCCTCGACTTCGGTCCTTTTCCTTTTGTTCTTCGGAGAAACAGCGGGAGGAAGGGATTCGGTCGATTCAACGGCCTCGGACTCAGCCTCTCTCTCATGAGAAGCCGCAGATTTGTGAGAACCCGCAACTTCACTTTCGGGAACGAGAAGAGCCACGAGTATCGTCGGCAACGATGGTCATTTCTTCGACCTCTCCACCCTCGGGGAAGAGGAGGAAGGGAAGTTATACTAGGATGATCCTGAAAAAATAGAAACCAAAGAAAAAGTAAAGACATGACGGTACAATGAGATGCAAGAAAAAAGGTGCAACAAGATAAAAACGCGGAAAGACAAAATACCTTGGGGAGTGGATTGGTGGAGCTGTATGGTTCCACACGACAAGAAGAAGGAAGCTGGATCTTTGCCCGGGCGAGAAAGTCTTCGAACCAACTTCTCCAAGTCCTTGGTGGAAAGGTCACCGGAGATTACGTTGGCGTCATTTTCACCAGAGTACGTCCAAAGGGGATTTTTGCGAGCCTGAAGAGGCTGCACTCTAATCCTAAGGAAGTAGGCAGTGATTTGAACACCAGATAGCTCCTCGCCTCGAGTATTTTGAAGGCTGGCGAATGCGAGACATGAGCGCCTCTGTCGCCTTTTTCTCTTCCTCAGAAGCTTCGGCATCCCAAGAACGGCGACGTTGGATTTTGGCATTTCCGTCGAAAGGAACTATGTTGTGCTCAACGAGTTGGCGCTTTCTTCGTGAATGTAAAGCCACCTCTTGCGCCATCCTTGGACAGAATCGGGAAACTTGACGTCGAAATAATCGACATCGGTACGAACACGGATAACAACGCCACCTATGTTATAAGTGACGTTGTGGGAGCCATTGCGGCGGATGCGAGAAGATGCGTTTCCAAAGAGCCCAATTAGGAGCGACTCCAAGAAAGCATTCGCAAAGGGTGATAAAAATAGAAATGTGAAGGATGGAATTGGGGGTCGGATGATGCAAGCTGAATCCCATAAACGAAAAGAAGGCCGCGGAGGAAATCATGAATTGGAGGTGAAAGGCCGCGGATCGGATGGTCAACAAAACTAACCCGATACTCCATTGGAGGCTTGGGATAGCTTTCTTCACTGGGAAGCGGATGGCGCCTTCCTTCTTCGTCGGGCCAAGCCTTTTCATCGGGTTGGCGTCTTGGTTGGAGATCTTGGATCTCTCCCACTCAAGATCTTCGGCGGCCATCGCGGACTGCGGAGTCTTGTGGCGGGTCAAACGCGCACGCGGCGGCATCCACGGAAGCGGGTTGAGCAATGTATGCGAGAGCGGGAAATCGGCGAAGATTGGGCGCGAGAGGAAGATTTGCGAAGAGGAGCAGGTGAGCGGCGCAAGCGAGGGATGAACGGAGGTTGAAGACAGGTTTATATAAGAATTGGGTGAAGCAGTGCACCGTTGGATGAGGAAATCGTGTGGCGAGAATCGATCTTCTAGTTACAAGGGCAAAAAAGTATTTTTCTTGGGATAGGCGTTACCGTACGTGCACCAGAAAAAGCGGAGGACGTGTGTCCCCCACTTCCACGACGTGTCAATATGGTGGGAACGATGGACCCACAAAGCAAAAAAAAAATCGACCATTGACAGAGTTGAAAAAATTTGACAAGGGAAATATGTCGACAAGAGAAAGGAGAATGGCGACAGGATAAGCTATTTGAATGCATCGGGAGCCTTTAGTCAGAAACAAGTTTTTGCCCAAATGCTCGGGGGCTACTTCGAAGAAAGAAAAATTTCGACAATGGCAAATATAGAAAATGTTGAGCCTACAGTCAAGCACAAGTTCTTGGCTGTAGCCTCGGGGGCTACTCCCATCAGGAGCGCTGTTCGCGCACCCGATAAATAAATAAAAAAAAAAAAAGAAAGAAAGAGAGAAGAAGGAGGAAAGAATATCGGGAGATAATGGCAATATAGTGACAAGGTGGACTAAAATGTTGAGCCTACAACCAAGCACAAGTTCTTGGCTGTAGCCTCGGGGGCTACTCCCATCGGGAACGCTGTTCGCGTGCCCGATGAAATTAACAAAGGAAAAATAGAACAAGCAAGATAGTATATTTCGAGTTATCATTAACTCTCCATATACTCCCATCGGGAAAGCAATATAAGTCATATTTGACTCAATAAAATGTGCCATTCCAACAGCCGGAAAAGCACTCGACAATATATTCTCGGAACGCCGAAGTTGCGATCAATTTCGAATGCCGCAAAATTGCGAAGGTAAGACCCCGGACCTATTCTGCTGGGCGTGGCATCGCCGAAGGCTGCGCTCTGCTACTTTTATCCGTATCAACGGATACGAAGAAAAATCCTAACGGACGCGTTAGGTACTCGATAAATTTAGCTGGGACTCGACGGAATGGTAAGACCTTAAGCGGCGCTGTCGAAGTTTACACCGGTATCCCGAAATCATGTCCGGGGACGTGATTTTGAAGTAGGTTTTGCGGATTGCCACTAGAGCGGTTAACTAGTACCGATCCGTCGGATGAACTAGCCCCAACTACCAATATCCCTGTACAATATAGAATTTTATGAGAAAGAGTATGAAAGTTAGAGCTTTCGAGTAAAAATAAACAGTGGAGATTTTCCCTGACTCTATGATTCAAGCAAAATCTCGGGGGCTACTGACATAGGCATCCCAAATGGGCCTGCCTCATATAGTACCCGGGGTTTATTGAAGGCCCACTACCCGAAGAATAAGAAGACTCGAGAGCCCAAGATGTATTTAAGGAAAAGATAGAGTTGTAATAGGAAGTGTTATTTGTAATACGGCGGGATGAGTTAGAAACCGTCCCGGACTATGTAATCCTTGTATAGCACGAATCCCTCGGCTCCACCTATATAAAGGGGGGTCGAGGGACGAGAAGATCATCGAATCATTGTCCGCAAACCCTAGTTTTCATATTCGTCGAGTACTTTTCGGCTGAAACCTTCGAGATCTACTTGCCCTCTACTTCTAACTAAACCCTAGCCTATAATCCATAGGCATTGACAAGTTAATCCCTTGTCAGTAAGCGGTACTATAGTCCAACTTGGATCCTAGAGCTTCGTGAAGTTGCTTCCAGAATGCTGATGTGAACACGGATCCTCGATCCGATACTATCTTCTTAGGCACTCCATGCTTACTCACGATCTCTTTGATGTAAAGATCGATAAGTTTCTCTCCTTTATCCTGCTGGTTTACCGCTAAGAAGTGGGCGCTCTTCGTCAACCGGTCCACGATTACCCATATCATGTCCTTCTTTTTATTGGTCATGGGTAGTCCGGTGATGAAATCCATCCCTATTTCTTCCCATTTCCACTCCGGAATAGGTAAAGGTTGTAACTTCCCTGCCGGACTACGGTGTTCGCTTTCACTCTTTGGCGGGTATGGCATTCGCCACATATTGTGCTATCTCCCTCTTCATGTTATTCCACAGAATAGTTCCTTTAAGTCCATGTACATCTTTGTACTTCCCGGATGTATGGAATATGGTGTTTGATGAGCTTCCCGGAGTATTACTTCCTTAATTTCAGCAATATCCGGAACGCAAATCCTTTTCTGGAACCATAATGATCCAGATTCTCCGCGGTGAAATTCTGATGGTCTTCCCTCATCTATTCTTCTCATCTCCTCCACGATGAATGGATCGTCCAGCTGACCCATCATTATCTCATTCTTCAGGTTGACATTCAACTCATCGGCTACTTGCAACGCCGATAATCCTTCATGGGCTTCCTTCTCCCAAAGTTGTATTTGGGCTTGACTTATTTCCTTCCTCAACTCCGGTGATATTTCTTGTTCCACTCCTCCGGTACTCTTCCTGCTCAGGGCATCTGCTACAACATTAGCCTTCCCTGGTGTGTAATTGATTGCCAGGTCATAATCTTTGATCAATTCTAGCCATCTTTTTTGTCTCATGTTGAGTTCCTTCTGAGTGAAGAAATATTTGAGGCTTTTATGGTCTGTATAGAGCTCACACTTAGCTCCATAGAGAAAATGTCTCCAAGTTTTGAGTGCAAATACGATCGTCTGCTAATTCCAAGTCATGTGTTGGATAGTTTACTTCATGAGGTCCGAGTTGCCTCGATCCATAAGATATCACTTTCCGATCTTGCATGAGTACACAACCCAATCCATGTTTGGATGCGTCACGAGACACGGTGTAATCCTTGCCAACTTCCGGAACTGCTAACACCGGTGCTGTGGTGAGTTTCTCTTTCAGAGTTTGAAAACTCTTCTCACACTCCTCTGACCACACAAATGGTGTATTCTTCCTTAACAGCTTCGTCATTGGTCCTGCTATTTTGGAGAATCCTTCAATGAATCTCCGATAATATCCTGCCATTCCTAGGAATCCTCGGATTTCCTTGACAGTCTTGGGTGCTTCCCATTCTAGAACTGCTGCTACCTTACTCGGGTTAACGACTATTCCTTCTTTACTAATGACATGACCAAGAAATTCCACTTGATCTAGCCAAAATTCACACTTAGTAAGTTTGGCATAAAGTTGATGTTCCCTTAGTGTTTGCAACACTAACCTCAAATGTTCAGCATGTTCAGCTTTGTTCTTGGAATATATCGGGATATCATCGATAAATACGATGACAAACTTGTCTAGATATGGCATGAATATCTTATTCATGAGGTTCATGAATATTGCTCGGGGCATTGGTCAATCCAAAAGGTACTACAAGGTATTCATGATGTCCGTACCTCGAAACAAAGGCTGTTTTCGGAACGTCTTCCTTCTTGATCTTTATCTGGTGATAACCGGATCTTAGATCAATCTTGGAAAAGACTCCCGCGCCTCTAACTTGATCAAATAGATCTTGTATTCTTGGAAGTGGATACTTGTTCTTGATTGTGACGTTGTTCAGATTCCTGTAGTCTCCGCACATCCTTCTTCCTCCATCCCTTTTATCTACGAAGATCACAGGTGATCCCCATGGTGAAACACTCTCTTGAATGAATCCCTTTTGTTCCAAGTCGTCCAATTGCTCCTTAAGTTCTTTCAACTCTTTGGGCCCCATCTTATATGGTGCTTTGGCAATCGGTGCTGTTCCTGGAATTAGGTCGATAGTGAATTCTATCTCCCTATCTGGTGGCATACCAGGTAATTCTGCAGGAAACACATCCTGGAATTCATTTACTACAGGTATATCCTCTAACTTCACCTCCTTCATGCTATTCGACTTGTAGCTCAACTTCAATCCGGGTATGTTTGTCGCCTTGGTAGATCATTCTACTTCCATCGGGGCTTTTCAACGATACCGTCTTGTTCACACGATCGATCAATGCTCCATTAGCTTCCAACCAGTTCATACCAAGAATGAAATCAATGTCCTTCATCGGTAAAATGAACGAGTCCGCGTCAAACGCGCACTTATTGATCATAATGACTTGTTTTTGTTTGGCATGGGTTACTACTATCGTTCCCCCGCGTAAAGTATGGTTATGGTTGTATCTAACTTAGTGCAACTAATCCCATGTTTGATGATGAATTGTTGAAAAATGAATGATGTAGTTGCACCAGTATCAAAAAGTACTTTGCCAGGATGAGTGAGTATCTGAAGCGTACCTATCACCGCCTGGTCAGAGTTGACCACCTCCTCCAGACTGGTACAATTCAGCTTGCCGAAGGGCTTCTTATTCTTCCAGCTCCCTCCGGTGTTTCCTCGATTTCCTCCTCCTCCTGACTGACCTCCTCCCGTGTTTCTCTTGGGGCAGTCCTTCAGCATGTGCCCCTCCTGGCGACAACCAAAGCATATAATCTTTGGCTTCTTACAATCCTTGGCAAAATGCCCCGAAAGTCCACAGATTCGACGGACCATTGGATTGGCGGTCTGAAAAGCTTGATTCCTCCTACTACCGTAGTAGTTACTGTTGTTGTTGTTGTTGTTGTTGTTGTATCTGGGCTTGAAACTCAAGCTGGTATTAGGCTTGTTACTAACAAACCTCTTAGGCTCAAACTTGGCCTTTTTCCGTTTCTCCTCCTGCAATTGCTTGAAATCATCTTCCAGAGTGATGGCTGCATCCACCAACTCTTGAAACTCCGTCGCTCTCATCATACGGAGCTGTACCTTGAACTGGGGACTTAACCCCCTCAGAAATCTCTTTTTCTTCTTGTCCTCGGTGTTGACTTCTTCAACAGCATACCGGGACAGTTTAGAGAACTCCCTGACATAGGTCAGGATTGCCTTGTCCTTCTGCTCGAGACTTTCAAATTCTCGACGCTTCAGCTCCACTATACTTTCAGGGACATTGGATTCCCTGAATTTTCTTGCGAACTCCTCCCATGTGAATACCTTTCCAGCCGGATATACGGCTACTATATTATCCCACCAAGATGCGGCGGGTCCACACAACAAGTGTGTAGCATAACGGACCTTCTCCTGGTCATTGCATCCAACGGTGTTGAGCTTTCGCTCAGTATCCATCAGCCAATCTTCCGCGTCCATCGGCTCGGGCGCGTATGCAAAAGATATGGGCTTGGTGTTCGGAAGTCTGCTAAGGTGACTCCCTGATTCTCAGGTCTCTCCACCCTGTTTTGTTGTAACAAATCCTGGAAGAATTTGTTCTGCTGCTCCAACGTGACACGTTGTCTCTCTTCCACCATCTGCATGTACTGAATGAAATTCTGTTGCGTCATGGGTGGTGGTGGTGGTGGAAACTGATCTCTGGCTGCTCCCTCAGCCTCCTCCTTTTGCTTGGCTTCGCGCTCCATGCGCTGTGCTTCGGTCTCCCCTCCTAACTCTCCCGACATAACCCCCTAGTTCTGCAACACAAGATGATTCTCATAATTACTCCATGCGCAAGTTTTCTGAGCTCAACCTTGTGCACAGAACTAGTCACGCAATGGAAATCAAGAAGCAAATCCAAATCATACAAAACATATACCATATATTTACATACATAAGTAGTCTTATTACAATACTCAAGTCGATGTGAGTATGCAAACTCACTTATTAAAGTATATATACAAATTTCTACAAAATATTACACTCTACAATACACGTGGTACTTGTGTATTGTAGCTTGGCTTCTCTTGGTAGACTTCTAGTCGATCTTCACTCCCGATACATTCCAGGCTTCCATCCGGTCGAACGTGTCGTTCTCCTGACAAAACCTGGAACATAAGGTCTCCCCGTTGGCTGATAATCGGAATCCGACGATGATCCTAGGGCGAAATCAGTGTTCACAAACTGATCATTCAGTGCATCGTAATCCACCCACCGGGTGTACTCTCCTGTAGCCCCACCATAAGGGTTACCAAAACTCATACCCGACTCAACTTGTGTCGGATATCCTCCATCCACTCCTTCATTACTAGGATAGCTCGGTTCCGGGTTGTTGCGTCATCATTCATCTCTCCATCATAATACGCGGTGGTACTATGAGTTCCCGTATCCGATCCCCAACGCCAACCCCTAGAATTCTCGATAGGAGTCTCGAACGCTGGTTGTTTCCGGATTCCTCTCCGCCTTCGTATCCCCCATAGGAACTACCCAGATAGTTCCCAGGTGTAACAGGTGTAGGTTCACGTGCAAGTGGATCAATACTGATGTAGTCACCAGCTGAATAAACTGGTGTGTGTACCACATTCTCCATAGGTTCTTTCCCCCTACTCTCCTCCTTGGGTTCAGTGAACTCCTCAAGCATCGTATCAATTGCTCCTATCAGATGATGATTCAACTGAAAGAGTAATGATAGGAAGTTGCGGCTATTGTCCATGTATTTGGCTGCTTCGGCTGGTTTACTTTTGGCGTATTTGAAATGGTTCAGCATGGGATCATTGTCCTCCTCCATATGAGGAATGTGTGTGAATTCGGAACCCATAAGCGCTTTCGTCTTATGCTCCCGAATATCGGTTATGGCTCTCATAACAGCTATATGGTAGGCTGTATTGGTTGTCCTTGCTTCCCCAGCTGGCATGACTACGCTCATTCCCAAAGATTCGGGAAGTCGCAATCCTACCCTGCACTTGGCCAACACCGGACCATCATAGAACATGTACTTCTTTACTGGAATCTGGGGATCGCACCCAAATTCCAGTAACATGGCTCGTAAGATATCTGCAAGTCCTCCTTGGTACTCGTTCGGTGTGGAATCCATAACTTTCACGTTTCTTCCCGGTCGTGAACTTGCCATGTTGGCTGTAGAAATAGAAAGATTATGAGATTAGTAATAATGCATCATAATAGAGATAATAAAGAATTATCGCACTAAAAGATATGGTTGTTGTATTCTCAATTGAATATACACCATATTTTTAGAGAATTCTTTACTAATCCTATTTGACTCCTAACGTTTTAGTCCCATTTACTAGGTTCCAACCTAAGGTCAAAGCTTTTGCTCTGATACCAACTGTGGTGACCCTGCATACCACTGCATGTTGTAGTATGTACAACAGAACATAGCAGGGTCCATAACTCATTCACTTATTATTACAAGCATCAAACTTATATTGTCTTGGAGCTCCTCTTGGGTCCTAAGAGGAATACTCCCGGGTTCGAGGTGAACCCAACTCAACTTACAATATAGGAGTCTCATTAAACTATACATTTATTGCCTCGAGCAGCTAAATACTAAGAGTTCGGGCTGCTCGGTTACTACTACTACTGGATGTCTCTAGGCTTGATCTCCTCCGGAAGCCTCCCGGATCCGTAGACTATGAGATAGTCTACGCCTTCAACACCTCCAGAGAGGTCGGGTTCTTCATAGCCGATGATCTCGGCTCCTTCATTGTTGTCGTAGTCCTCCTCCAGACGATTCAGACAATCTAAGCATGGGATTTAAGAGTGGTATGAGTACGAGCGTACTCAACAAGTTCATTATAGATAAGAGGTGTTTAATGCACTAGCTACGAGATTAGACCGAGAAAGTCTAATATCAATGCAAGTTTTGATAAATATTTCTTCAAGAGATTGCTTTTATTTCAAAGAGCTATGTCCGTCGACCTTCACCGGTTTACTAGAACTTCATGGAGCTCCTTTCCGGCCGCGTTCGCAGTTCCTCAATCCCGGAACAGGGAGTGACAGGTCACGATTCTTTACACTCTGCAGAGGTGTGTTGCTTTACCCATAAGAGATCTTAACCTTGGTGCCAACCGGGCAGCTTTCCCGTCCACACTTCCTTCGGTGTGAGGCCCGGTATAAGGTCTAGCCATTCATGTTCCTCCGCTACCTCGAACACCCACCCTTTGTTGCATGCGCCGACCCTAGGTCCACGTCGGTCCCATTATTCCTATAGATTTCAAGGTGGACCCCGACCACGACAACAGTGCTGGGCTCTACCATACACTCCTACGCCGGTGGCTGCAACCCATCATAGACCGCAATACCGTGGGGACTTAAGGCCTCCCCAGCCCAACCGCTTGCACTTCGAGCGACAAGTGTCTACGGACTATGCCGTGGGGACTTAAGGCTTCCCCAGCCAACCGATTGCCCTGACAGATACAAGTGTCTACGGTAAAGCGCATCCGTTGATGAACGAGAGGTGGAAACACTTTTGACTACTCCGTCCCACTCCGGATCTTATGGTTAACACGGGTATTACGGCACAAGAATCACTCGGCGACATTTGTTGTTTAATCCTAGATGGATATAAACCCGTGCAATGGAACCTCCACCATATCAACACAATCCATGGTTCCATTGCCCACCACATAGTCATATTCATAGTTATGAAAGTAGTGGTTTTGGTTTTTATGCAATAGTGATAACCATAATACTTTGCAAGTAATTTGATAGAAATACTCAAATGACATGAGCAAGTGATGAACTTGCTCGAACACCGCAAAGTTTTGCGGCTTGGAAGGTGTGGACTGACCCTTGTCCTCTGATTCTGAAAAATAGCATCATTGTCCGATAAGGGCAATGGTTAAAGAAGCAATTATGCATGATTCCAGTTTTAGGGTTTTGTTCCCCCCTTCCGATGTCGTTATTATTTCATGTGAGAGGTTAATACTAAGAATAATTTGGAGATATTATCTTTAGAGTAAATACAACCTTGAAATGTTGTCAAGGTGTTTTTCTAGCCCATAACATTAATGGACTTACTTTTTTAAAAATAATATGTGTGATTTAAATGTTTGTTTAAATCATCAAATCATGACTTATTCATATTTGTCTTTAATAATTCTCTTTAATATTTTATTTAGGTAGAGAATTTTATGCTGATCAGTTTTTATATTTTTAATTATTTTTTTAGAGCTATTAATAATTTTCTATGATTATTCAAAGTTTCAGCATTTTTATTTGTTTGTGAAAAGACGAAAACACCCCTGGGCCCACTGTCGGTGCAACCCGATGGGTTAGGTCGAATCGACCGGCCCGGTCCGGCTCGACCAGCCCCACTCCTCTCTTCTCCTCACGCGCGATCGAACCCTAACCCTAACTCCGCTCCGGCGACTCGCGTCGCCTCCGCCGTCGCCGCTCGATTCCGGCGAGATTCGCCGGACTTGGCCCCCGCCATGGTGCGCAACCAACGCGCCACACGACGGCGGTCAATCCTATCCGCGTCGATCTGACGCGGGCGACCTGCTGCTCTCGGTCTCGTCCCCGTCTGGTGCTAGGGTTACGGGATCCGCTCGATCCCGCCGTTCCTGGCGCTCCTGGTGCTTGGACTCCGCCCTGGCTTCGCCGCCGTGGTGCGGGTGGTGCCGTGGTGCCGCCATGGCCTGGCTTGGCTTGGCGCCGCCGCGCTCTGGCGTGTGCCGCCGTGGCCGCCATGGCCGTGCCTATCTGCTCGACCCGGGTATGTGCGCCTCCTCTCTTCTGCTTCTCTCTTGTGCCTGACCTGCTTCCTCTGCTAGCTCTACCCCTGTGTTGTGCTTGCCTGCGCAAGAGCTGTTGTGCTCTTCTGCAGCGCCATGTGTGCCTGCTCCTGCTGTGCTATGCTGCTGCGCTATGCATGTGCTACTGCTGTGTGATGCCCTGCCATATCTCTGTGTAAGAATTTCTAGCCTAAGCACTTGCTGTGCTAGTACTTCTTGCTTAATTCCATTCCTGTGCCTTTGTTCTTGTTGATAATCTTGCCAGATCCTCAAGTGTGTTCATTTCAATTGCTATGGCTTGATTATAGTGTATAGTTCTTGCATAATTGCAAGTGCCTGAGCTACTGTGGCTAATTCTTGTGCTCAAATTCATGAGCATGCTCATCTGAGCATTGCTGTTGGCTTGCTGGTATGATTAAAGGATGAGCACTAAGTGGTTTATTTGTTTATCATGATCCAGTGGTTCATCAATCCTTTGATGTGCTTCTGGATACAATCATAAGGTTATTAATTGATTATCTGTGATGCAATTCATTAAGCAATGTGTCTGTTTATTTTATATGGTCAATATAATGCTAGAATTGGGTTCTAGCATGCTTTAGCAAGCTCTGGTGATCCAGTGATCAACAGCTGCTTGATCAATGCTTGCTTTATTTACTGCCTATGCCTGTCTGGGCTTATTCTGGTGACTGTGCATCACCAGGCCTTGTGCTTGGTGTGTCTTGTGGTTGGCTCCAGCAATTGCTTGTTGCTTCCAAGTGATCAATTGGATCATGAGTAAGTGTTCCGATTCATCGGTGATCTATCTCTTTCATTTATCTGTAAAGCTTATCCTTGTTTATTGGATAAATGAGATGAACTGCTTGCAGTGATGACTCTTATAATTTGTTTAATTGAGATAGAGTTTGTGGTGGAAAAGTTTTTATATGGTTGGCTCTTGCTCCCCTGGTCGACAGCTCCACCTTCCCCTTGGGTGACTCACTCTGTATGTGTGCTGCATGCACACAGCCTTGTGAGCAGGCTGTGTGTGTGTGTCTACCAGATACTTTGCACTTGGGACATTGAGAGGATCAGCTCGGCAGAGTTGAGCATATCTTCTCAATTCTCATTTCTTTGCTAACCTGCCAAGTGGTTATGCCACTTGGCATAACTCTTCTTTTGTTGTGATTATGTGCAGGGATCAATCTGTTGCTCCAATGATCATGAAGATCATCAAGTACAAGAATAAATGAAGTTTATCTTGTAGTGTTAGGACAGATCCTTGATTTGTAATTTTCCTGTTCTTTTCTTTTTCTATTTTTGTCCAATTCTTGTAATATGTTGTAATGTTCATATTTTATTTCTGGATATTGTAAAAGACAATGTATTATGTGTGTTTATCAATAAAGCTCCAATTTTTCTCTATTGAGCTTTAGATATTAATTGTTCTATTTATATTTTGATTATTTAGGATTGTTTATTAAATTATCTCAAGTTTGAGTTATGAGATATTAACTTGATGTTTGAATTTGAAATTCAAATTCAAATTTGGTTTGAACTTGATCATCCATCTTAACTTAGAATTCAATCATGCAACTTAAATTGGTGATTCCAACTCTCCCCTCTCAACTCAAAACCCTAGTTTAGTTGAATAAGGAACAGGTTTATCGCACTCTCGAAACCCTAACCCTGTAAGGTGTCGAGAGAGAAACTTGTCCCCCTTCGATGCAGTTTTTGTTTAAAAGCGCGAAATTTCCCCAGAATTTGCAATGCAATGCACATCCCTTTCTAAAATCTACCCCTCGATCGTCTCTAAACCTGGGACATTACAACTGTGAAGATTCCGGAATTATTTCGGCATCCAATCCGATGCACACTTGGTTCTTTTGCTTTGGCTCTGTCTACCTCTTTTGGTTGTTTTGGCGTATGAGTCACAAAGTTCTTTTGCCAAACAAGCACTTTCTTGAACTTAGAAAGAATTCGAAATTTTCACAAAAAACCGGCATAGCCGGGGTTAGTTAATTTTTCCGGACTGTTCGTTCCCACTCCTCCTTTTCGTGGTTCACGTGCTTAATTCCTACCGGTTTATCTTGCTTGCCATGAAGCCGGGTTGCGGACAGCAGCAGAGTCGAAGACTCCGGTAGGTTTAGCACGTTACTAAATCGGAAAGAAAAAATGTTCAATAAGCAACCGGTAAACTGAAAAAATAAACATATTGCATGCAATTTCAGTGGGAGTAGTCCCCGAGACTCATTCGAGGTCCCGACATCTTTTATTCATAGCAAATAAGGTACAAAAAAGAACTTCATACAGAACAACTTCAGGAATAGAAAGGATGCAGTAGTGCTATGTTCCATGGGCGCTTTGTTTCTTCCCCTGACCTGTCCGCCTTTCCCTTCTTTGATTCATGTGCATCGATCAAGTGGTAGGCATCATTGTGCAGAGCCTTGCTCACAATGAAAGGCCCTTCCCACGGAGGTGAGAGTTTGTGGCATCCCTCAGTGCGTTGCACTAGGCGTAGCACCAGGTCTCCTTCCCGGAACACTCTTGGTTTAACCTTCCGGCTATGATAGCGTCTGAGGTTCTGCTGGTATATGGATGTTCTTGCCAAAGCCAACTCCCTTGCTTCTTCTAGCAAGTCCACATCATTTTCTCGGGCCTCTTTTACCTCTTCTTCGGTATAGAGTTGAACCCTTGGTGAATCATGTATGATGTCAGTTGGTATCATGGCTTCTGCCCCGTAAACCATGAAGAAAGGAGTGTATCCGGTAGACCGGTTTGGAGTCGTTCTTATGCTCCACAAAGACCGATGGTAACTCATTGAGCCAACACCCCGGTGTCTTTTCAACCGCCTCAAAGTCTTGGTTTGATACCGGAAAGCACCAAAGCATTGGTTCTTTCCACTTGGCCATTGCCTTGCGGGTGTGCGACTGAGCACAAGTCCAGCTGGATGTTGTTATCCTCACAAAATCTTTTGAACTCTCATTGAGCAAAGTTTGTTCCGTTGTCAGTGATAATGCTATGCGGCTAGCCATACCGCAAGATAACATCCTTCAAGAATTTCACAGCCGTATGCCCATCACATTTTGCGATAGGCTTCACCTCTAGCCACTTAGTGAACTTATCCACCATTACTAGGATGTGAGTCATGCTGCTCCTTGCAGTTTTGAATGGGCCCACCATGTCAAGGCACCAAACAAAGAACGGCCAAGTTAGTGGTATAGTTTTCAAACCGGATGCTGGGGTATGGTTCTGCTTGGCGTACCGCTGGCACCCGTTGCACCTGCGCACCAAATCCTCAGCATTTTCCAGTGTCGTGAGCTAGTAGAACCCATGCCGGAACACTTTCGCCACCAGCGCTCTTTATGAAGCATGGTGCCCACACTCTCCTTGATGAATCTCTGCCAGCATTTCTTTTCCTTCTTCCGGTTCCACACATCTTTGGAGGACACCGGTTACACTTCTCTTGTACACTTCTCCATTGATGATGGTGTAAGCCTTAGATCTCCTTTGGATTCTTTTTGACTCATTTTCATCAACCGGCAAGGTGCCGTTGATCAGGAATTCCTTAATAGGTTCAACCCAAGTTGGTGCTTCCCGTACCAGAAATATTGGTACGTATATCTCCATGTAATCCACGAGCATAGCTTCTTCCGGCTTAGATCCTGTAGTCCCCGAGTTTACCGGAGCAGTCCCCGGGTTTCCTTTGTCAATGTTCATTGGCACAATGTGTGACTCCGGTACGAAAATTGATTCCGATTCCGGATTCGGTTTGATCGATGGCATCCTTAGGTGAGCCAAAGCTACTCCGGGAAGAATTTCCTGTCGGGAGGAGCCTAACTTGGAGAGTGTATCCGCGGCTTCATTTTCCGCCCGCGGCACATGGTGAAACTCACATCCTTCAAAGAATCCAGCAATCTTTTGCACGTGAAACCGGTAAGAGGCCATGTTGGCATCTTTTGCGTCCCAATCTCCGGAACACTGCTGCACCACAAGATCTGAATCACCATAGCAAATGATCCGGTGTGCACCGATTTATTTTGCGACCTTGAGCCCATGGATCAGAGCCTCGTACTCAGCGACATTGTTTGATGCCCTGAAATGCACTTGGAGAACATACCGGAGATGATCTCCCTTTGGCGAGGTAAGAACCACACCGGCACCTAGACCCTCTTTGAGCTTGGATCCGTCGAAGTGCATCTTCCAGTATTCTATCTTTTGTTCTGGGGGTTTGTATTGCATTTCCGCCCAATCAACCAAGAAATCAGCTAAAGCTTGTGATTTTATTGCATCTCTTCTTTCGTATACCGGTACGTATGGTGATATCTGAATTTCCCATTTGGCAATCCTACCGCTAGCATCCTTGTTGCACATGATATCCGAAATTGGTGCCTCACTCACCACCTTCATTGGGTGTTCTTCAAAGTAGTGCTTGAGCTTTGTGGGGGCCATGAACACGCCATAGGTCATTTTCTAGAAGTGAGGGTAGTTTTGTTTTGAGAGGGAGAGCACCTCGCTCAGGTAGTATACCGGTCTTTGCACGGTTTTTCCTTCCTCTTCTCTTTCCACTACAACCACAACACTCACAACCCGGTTTGTTGCTGCTATGTACAACAGCATGGGCTCCCTTTCTAGAGGTGAAGCCAATACCGGCGCGGTTGCCAGCATCGTTTTTAGCTCTTTGAACGATGCGTCTGCCTGAGGGGTCCAGAAGAAGGTATCGGATTTTTTCATCAAAGCATAGAGAGGCAGAGCCTTTTCTCCCAACCTGCTTATGAACCGGCTTAGCGATGCCAAGCTTCCGGTGAACTTTTGCACGTCCTTAAGATCGTGCGGTATAGTCATTCTTTCGATGGCCCGGATTTTTACCGGATTAACCTCTATTCCCCGGCTTGATACGAGAAAGCCAAGCAGTTTGCCGGCAGGGACACCGAAGGTGCATTTTGCCGGATTGAGTTTCATCCGGAACCTTCTCAGGTTGTCAAACGTTTGCCTCAGATCATCGATCAAGGTTTCTTTTACCTTAGTTTTTATCACGACATCGTCCACATAGACTTGCACATTTTTTCCGATCTGATCAAACAAACACTTTTGCATACGCGTCGGTACGTTGCACCAGCGTTGCGCAAACCGAAAGGCATAGTGACATAGCAAGTAAGCCCCGTGCGGGGTAATGAACGCAGGTTTTATTTGATCTTCCTTTTTCGAGGGAATCTGGTGGAAACCGGAATAAGCATCCAGGAAAGACAACAGCTCACAACCAGCAGTAGAATCAATCACTTGATCGATCCGGGGTAAAGGGAAAGGATCTTTCGGGCAAGCCTTGTTCAGGTTGGTGTAGTCGATGCACATGCGCCACACCTTTGGAGCTTTTGCTTCAAGGTTCCTCTTTTTTCTTCTCGACCAGCACCGGATTGGCTAGCCACTCAGTATGCAGTACCTCCACAATGAAGCCGGCAACCAACAACTTTGTCACTTCTTCTCCGATGATCTTTCTTCTGTCTTCAGCAAACCGGCGCAACGGCTGCCTTACCGGCTTCGCATCCTTCCGGACGTTTAGAGAGTGCTCAGCCAACTCCCTCGGAACACCTACCAAGTCATCAGTAGACCAGACAAAGATATTCCGATTCTCACGGAGGAAGTTGACGAGCGCGCTTTCCTATGCCTCACTCAGGCCGGCACCGATACGAACGGTACGCTCAGGGTAAGCCGGGTCCAGCACGATGTCTTTTTTCTCCTTTGTTGGCTTGAAAGCCGGTGTGCCCAAATTGCCACTCATTGCCGCTAAGCTCAACTGTGAGGACTGAGCCAGCGCAACTGCAGTTTGCATCCTTCTTTTTTCCTCAGCAATCACCAGCGATTCTGCCAGGTTCGATCCGGCGGAAGCAGTTTCCAGTGAAACTTTGTAGTTTCCCACCACGGTTAAGGGTCCACGAGGTGCCGACATCTTCATTTTGAGATACGCCGTGTGAGTGGAGGCCATAAATGCCGCCAATGTTGGTCTCCCCAGCAGTGCATGATAAGGACTGTCTAGATCCACCACCTCAAACAAGACATTTTCCACCCGGCAATTATCACGTCCTCCGAATGAGACATCCACCCGGACTTTTCCCATGGGCGAACAGGACAGCCCCGGAACGATTCCATGGAGCGTTGTGTGAGTCGGTTGTAACATGTTTTCTGTTATCCCCAGCGTACGCATGGTGTGCCGGTACATGATATTTATGATGCTCCCATTGTCTATCAGCACTTTGCTGAACTTGACTCGAGTCGTTGGCCCATGCATGATTGGGTCTACAACAAGAGCATAACCACCCGGATTTGGCATTATCTTGGGGTGATCCTTGAACGACCAAGAGACTTCCTGATCTGACCACAGCATGTATTTTGGTACTGCCGGCATCACAGCGTTCACTTCCATGGAACGGCGATGCAGGCTGTGGTGACCCAGCGTACCACTGCATGGTGTAGTACACAAGTCGTTGACATAACACAAGTGAAACACCGTTCCACTCATATTACATCTCTCAGAGTGGTACAACAGAAACATATGCGAGTCCAAGGTATGTCTATAGAAGTACACACGAGCTGTTTACAGAAGATCAACACAGCCTCCTACTTTACAGTGAGGTAAAACTTCAAATAAAGCTCTAGAAGAACGTCTCATAGTCTATCGTATTGCTAACTTAAGTTCAAGAGCTACTTGGCTTGCTATAGAAATCTAGCTACTTAGGTGCTAGGATTAGGGAAAGGTTCCCTTCTATTACTAGTCTAGGTTTCCATAATAGTTGATGCAGAAGTTGACTCCATGGACTTCTTTGATTGGATTCTTCATCTTGTTGAAGTTGGCTCCTCTGTCTTCGAGTTCCACGGTAGTTTCTCCTTCAGTGCCTTGATCTAAGAAGGGGGTTCAAATGGGATAGAATGAGTACGAGCGTACTCAGCAAGTTCATATTAGGAAATAGGTGTATCATGCACTAGCTACGGCCATAGACCGAGAAAGTCATAGGCCAATGCAAGTTTTCATAAACATTTCTTCAAAAGGTTTATTTTATTCTGAAAACTATGCCCGTCGGTCTTCACGAGTTGACTAGAACTTCGTGGAGTTCCTTTCCTGCCGCGTTCGCAGTTCCCTTCCCGAACGGGGAGTGACAGTCACAATTCTTGATACCCTCTGCGGAGGTGCGTTACTTTACCCCACAAGAGATCTTAACCTTGTTGCCGGCCGAGAGTATGTCCCCGTCCACACTTCCTTTGGTGTGAGGCCCGAGTATAAGATCCAAGCCAATCACCGCCTTCTCCGCGACCCTGCAAACCCACCCTTTTGTCCGACCGTACACCCCCAGTAGACTTCTCCCGATAATACGGCTTTACTCACGGTGTACTCCGGACAATCCATCATAGATCATAGAGCTTATCATCACTAATGGATGGGGATTTAAAAGGCTATCCCAACCTATTGCGGCGGTGCCTCCAACACCCCACCGGCTCTACGGATCCGTTGGCGTGCGAAGGGAAAAGATACGAGCTGACTTCCCCGAGCCATTATAGATCTTATGGATAACGCGATATGTACGGCGCTAGAATCACTGGACGGCAATAGTACTTAGTCCTAGATGAGTAGTACCCATGCAATGGAACCTCCACCATATCAACACATACCATGGTTCCATTGCCCACCACATAGTCATATTCATAATTGTAAAATAATACTTTGCTTTTCAATGCATGAGTGATAAGTATAGTACTTTGCATATAGTTTGATACAAATAATCAAATGACATGAGCAAGCGATGAACTTGCTTTTCTTGACTGCAAGATTATGTCGGCAAAAGCTTCGATACGTGATAACTCCAAATGTTGAAATACCATCATCGTCCGGTAAGGACAATGTTTAAAGAACTGGCAAAGATGCTATAATGCATAATATGAGATGCAATCGTCCCGAGCGTAACCTAACCTCGATGATTTAGGATGTATGAGTTGTAAAGATTTCTTTAGGGTTGGTTGCACTTTTAGAATGGTTCTCAAACAAGGTTCTTATTAGGGTTTGGTTATATTAGCATCATAATCAAGTGATATAAGACATCATAACAATCATACATATAAAGAATAGTGGTGGAATAATATGTAAAGAACAGTTGTCAATTTTAAATTCTACAGAACATGGTTGATGATTACTTATGCTATACTTCAAAAGAATAACTTTTGAAGAACATGTGGTTTAAGAAATAATGAGTATCTCAAAGAAGGATAGGGCTTCTAAGGTTTGATTGACATTTGTACTTCAAAAGAATAACTTTTGAAGAACATGTTAAAATAAGAATATGAACTACTTTACATAGGAGCTAAGTGCTATTAGGGTTTACTAATAGGACTGGTTGGTGCTTAAGTAGAAGTGATCTACATGTAGCAAGTATTAGTAGGTTTATTACTATGGTTTCTCCTAAGCATCATATCAAAGGATGGTTATTAACATGGTTCTATAATTAGCTATTAGGGTTTACTATGGCTTCATTTTGCTTTACCAAATAATTTTTAATGGTTTCTAAGCTAAGTGGCTTATCATTTCCTAAGTAGGGTTTAGTGGAATAGAAGCATGTGATGTGAATTGCTACACAAGGTTGGTACTAGGGTTTATCATTATGGTCCTACTAGGTTTGATGATTAAGGTTTATCTTAATGGTATGGTATATAGGGGTGGTGATCAATGGTACTAGTTCAATTAACAAGTTAGGGTTTATACCTAGGTGATACTAGTGCATCATGTAGGTTTTAATTAAGAATAGGAACATGAAACGATAATCTCATGTGACTTGGTTTTATGCTAGTGGATCATGTCTTGTTTTTGTTGGTCACATAATATGGTTCTCTATATAAGGTGACATTCACATGATCACATGTGATAAGCAACTAAGGTTTTAGGGTTTAAAACATTTTGACATGATTACATGAAATAATGGAATCCAGATTCTAACTTATAATAAAACTAGGGTTTCTAAATTATGATCCAATTCTTAAAGTAATACTTGGTACTAGAATTAATGTGATTAAGTACTTGAAATAAAGTTATTAATAATTTTAACATGCTATTAATTTTTAGAGGGTTTAAGAATTAAAATAATTACTAGTTAGGGTTTATGAATTACCACTAATATTTAAGTTAATGCAAATATGATAAAGAAAATTAAACTTAACATTTTAATTAGTTACTGAATAGTTAAAATTTAAATTTGAAACTTCACTAATTATTGAATTCAATTTGCATTTTAAACAATTAGAAAGACATAATTAATAAAGATAAAAATAAGTGAATTTTTATTTTGACACACATTTTTGTTTTATATTTTATTTGAATAGAGTTTATTTTTGTGAGCATTTTGATATATTATTCATAATTTTCTGAGTTGAAATGATTTTTCTATGATTTTACAAAGTTTCAACTATTTACTGGAATTTGAATTAAATGGAAATTACTAAGCGTACCGGTTCGTTTATACCCTCAGAGACTGACTGGTGGGGCCGTTGACTAGGTCACTTGCCACACGGGCAAAGACCAGTCAACACGACCAGCGGGTCCACCTCCACGTCGACACCACCGGCGGCTTGACGCCGGCGGGTCAGAACGCGACGGAGACGCCGATTTCTGGCCTCCCGGGATGCGCGAGTATACTTTTCTCGGATCCCCACGTCCTACTGAACACGATGGTAGCGGTGGTTTGCCGAGAAACTCGCCGGAGCCTCACCGGCAACCATGTGCTGCGGCGGCGCACTCCGGCCAAACCTTGAAACGGAGCTACAGGCGATGCTAAGGATGAATAATGGGTTCGTAAGACACGTAAGCTCACCAGGAAGATGATGAGACCCTCGGCGAAGCTTGAGATGGTCGGAGACGAGCATGGCATCGCGGATTCCGACGAACTGATGTAAGGGGAAATCCCAAATTGGCCTCGCCCCGAGCTCCCCTACTCGATTCCTTCCGCCAGGAGAACCTACATCGGCATGCGCATCCAACGAGCTACCCCACGGACTCCGGGGTGCTCTCAATCGACGGCGCCATGGAGTTCGCCGGCGACAGAAATTGATGTAGTGTGGAAGAAAGAGAGAACGAGAAAGGATAAGGACGGTCTGGAATGATCAAAGGCTTCACGGAGGTTCTCCTCGAGGCTTTATACGTCGGGGGAAGCACTGTGGCTGCGACACGGCGACGGCGACGGTGGAGAGGTGGCGGTCTCTGGAAGGTTTAGTTCGGCGAAGATCTTTTCGCCCGTGGATAGGCTCGGACGCGAAACGATTAGGGCGAAATTCTAGAACCTTCTGGCGCGTCCGGGCAAACTTATCGTCGACGAGGATCGTGGCCTACTGGCGCAAGCTCGCTGTCGACGCCGGGGAAGACGACGGCCGTTTTTTCCTCTCGCACGATTCTTAAAGCAACCCAAACGGTAAGTGGTTTTGGGCTGGGCTGATACTGGGCTTGGTGGACGTGGTGGTGATGGGCTGCTGCGGTGCTGTTCGGCCTGCCAGGTAAGTTTCCCTCCATTTTCTTATTTCAAATTTCTGTTTTCTTTTCTGTTTTTATTTATTGGTTTTAACTTGATTTGAATTATGTGTTGTTTTGCGGATTCTAAAATATTTTAATATCGTAACAAGTTTGATAATGCTACCTGTTGTATTGTTTTGTTTATAAACAACCATTTCATAATTGATTAATTTGGTGTTCTTGGGAAATGCATTTTAAATTGAAAATGAACATGGTTTTAAATGTTTATCTCTATTCCTTTTATTTTGGAACCACTCTGTTTGAATGGTTGAAAATTATAACATGTGCTTGGTGAGCACTTTGTTAAGTTTGACTTGTACATCATAATATGGATTGTGCACATATTATAATTATAGCTAGAGTTTAAAATAAATGGCAATAGGAATGGATTGATTCATGATTTTATGTGAAGAATTGTTTCCAAAGGTTTAAGAATATGGTTATCTTCACTCTGTGTTAAATAATCTTGCTTAGCAAACTACTGAATTGAATTATTTAAGATAGATCCTAAGCTCATTATGGTTAACTCAACTACTTCTATGAATTCTATTTTATTTAGTTCACTAAACAAGGTAGTTGGATAGCAAAGTGAAATAGGGTATTGATTTCATTCTACTCACCAAAAGCATTTAGTCCTAAGTATAGATGGCTTGGTTTATATTTGTGATCCATGATACACAAGTGGGGACATAATTTTATGTGGTGTGAATTCTACTTGAAAGGTTTAGGGTTTTACATAAGCTTTGATTGTGTTTTATTGACTAACTAGGGTTACTCCTCCATACAAGACATGAGGATTGGTTTGGGGTTAACTACTAGTGATATACTTATTATTTTATGTGATGGATGATATCTATTAATCATATGGGGTTAACTTATCATTTATATCTACAAGGTATAATCATGCATTAGACAAGATCCACTCATTCCTCACTAATCCCTCTTTAATATTCCTCTCATCACACTCATCCTAGATTCTTAGGGTTTATAATTAATACCAAGTTGTGATGATTATAGAATTGGTTTGCTAAGGTATTGTTTTTGAAATAGGGTTCTCACTTCTAAGATCAAATATTGACTTGAACAACTAGGATTAGTACTTCTCTAATATTCTTGTATGAACATGGCTATGGTTAGTATTATAACTTCTCTCACTTATCAATGTCTTGGAATATCCTAAGGTCCTACTCAAGAGATGATGATATGATCCTCTAAATAGATGGTTTTCCTAGGAATTCTACCTTGGTATCTTATGTAGCTTGTTCTTCTGGAAATCTGATAAACCTGCATCTTGTGGTATGCCTCCACCTCCTAGCTTCTTCATCTTGATCCTAATTAATTCACATGGAGTGGCTCTATGTGTTTGTTCCCATGTATCATGGAACTAGGTGAGCAAATGGATGGAGGGTGTGGCTCTATTTATAGGCTTGGGCAAGCTCTAGTATCATGACACATGGGTGGTGACTCTTGTGTTGGTTTAATGAGTAAGGTGCTTGGTTGTCATGCCCTCATCCATAGCAATCCTTTGAGCATGAGGTGGCAAAGCTTGGAAAGCAAGTCATGTAGATATTTTCATCCTATGTGGCAAGATCATTATCCTCTCATATGATTTATTTTTGGATAGCCAAGTGGCATTTGCTACTAAATATCTTATGGAGAGTTGTATTATTGTGGATGAGTCATCATACCATCTTTAATTAGATTTGCATTATAATATTGGTCAAAAGGTTAAGGTTGAAAGTTATTCCTCAATTTTGGATAGTTGGGTTTGATTTCACCAAGGCATGGTCATATGAGTTTCAAAATACTCATAGTTAGTTTGATTCAAATAGTTTGAACTATAATTTGTAATGTAAATGGATTTAGTTTTATGATATTCCATGTATTTAATAAGTTATGATTTAAATGAGAATGTGTGGCTTTTATGCACTTTAGACCCTGTGGTTTACCTTATTTATAAGTGAATTAAATTACACACAAAGGTAATTGCTAACTTTTAAGTGTTAATAAGTTAGGGTTTGATTCTTAAAGAATGTGTTGTTGTAAATATAATTCCATTTGATCTAATCCATAGATCAAATCATCTCTACCCAAAACAAGGTTTAGCAAAGATCACAGTGAAGTTTATAGCGCTTGACTTGATGATCTACTTCAATTCCAGCAAGTCAAGTGAAACTTCAGTGACTGTGGTAAGTTTTATTTGAAAGCGCAAAAATCCCCCGGATTTTCTATGCATGAATGCAATGCACACTTTGGTGTTCTCTCATTTTGTTGCCTCTAAACCTGGGATATTACACAGGCTTTGCCTGTCTATTGGCTCAGTAACGAACACAACACAGCACACATCCGGATCCTGGTAAACGTTCCGGCCCAAAGGTGCCAGTGGAGGTGGTTGGCCATTACCTTCTCCCACCTGATGGACTTGCTGATATTGCTGCCGGTTTGGGTGCGGCTGTACCGGTAGAGCATTTGCTCCGGTAAGCGGTGGTGGTGGAGGTAGTGGGTGTTGGTGCAACATATCTTGCGACGGTGGTAGTATCGTGGTACAGCCTTGTGCTTGCGCATCTTTTAACGCACCTTTCAGCATCATGTACTTGGTCCAGGAGCAATCTTTTGTCAGATGGTTTGCCGGCTTCGCCGGGTTCGGAGTGTGCCACCGGCACGGGTTGTTCCATTGCCGATTCCATGGTGTATCTTGCATGTTCTTGCCAATTCTTTTTCTCGCCCCACGGCTTCTTTTCAACCCATTGTTTTTTAGGACCCGCCCATGGCTGCGATCCGGTTTTTTGTCTCTGGCTTCCGCTGGCGCCGGAATTATCCTGCACCACGGCTACTTGTTGCCCATACCTTCTATCCGGAAAATCTTCCCTTCTTTTGTTGTGCATGTTATCCCGGCATTGCTCTTGGCGCTGCTGAGGCTGGTTTGTTTGTTCCGGTTCAGCTTGTACTGCCGGTTGCATTGGATCTCCCAACGCATAGTTATCCGCCACTCGTATCATTTCTGCCATAGTTGTTGGCATGTTTCTCTGTAGCTTTTGCCACAGCGGTGATCCTCTTCTGCACCCATTGCAAAACCAAGCAATGGCTTGTGCCTCGATTACTCCTTCACAAGAATTTCTTATGGAGTTCCACCGGGTTAGATAATCCCGGTCTGTTTCATGCTGACGATGCACGCACAAGGCGAGCTGCTGAGGCCGGTTCGGCCTCCGGTAAGTGCTGCTGAAGTTGCTCACAAAAGTTTCCTCAAAATCCAGCCAGCCATTTATGCTTCCTGCCGGCAAGTTGTTTAGCCAGATACTGAAGGAGATATGCCCTAGAGGCAATAATAAAGTGGTTATTATTTATATCTTTGTGTTTATGATAAATGTTTATATATCATGCTATAATTGTATTAACCGAAACATTAGTACATGTGTGATATGTAGACAACAAAGAAGTCCCTAGTATGCCTCTTAAACTAGCTTGTTGATTAATGGATGATTAGTTTCATAATCATGAACATTGGATGTTATTAATAACAAGGTTATATCATTGTATGAATGATGTAATGGACACACCCAATTAAGCATAGCA
>NC_061508.1:66405949-66491924 GCF_022539505.1 Lolium rigidum
GTCCCGGACTTTGTAACTTGTGCAAAACGAAACCCTCGGTTCCACCTCTTATATAAAGGGGGAGTCGAGGGACGAGGAGATCATCGAATCATTGTCTGCAAACCCTAGCTTTCATATTCGTCGAGTACTTTTCGGCTGAAACCTTCGAGATCTACTTGCCCTCTACTTCTAACTAAACCCTAGCCTACAATCCATAGGCATTGATAAGTTAATCCCTTGTCAGCCGGCCACTTGTAGCAGCCTCGACGGCCAATTCTAGCAGCGCCACCGACAGCTTGTAGCAGCCTCGACGGCCGATTGTAGCAGCGCCGCCGACAGCTTGTAGCAGCCTCGACGGGCGATTGTAGCAGCGCCGCCGGCCACTTGTAGCAGCACCACTGGCCATTTGTGGCAGGTCCGCCTGAGGTTTGTAGCAGGGCACACAAGCAATTGTAGCAAGGCAGACGGGCGATTGTAGCAGCACCAGCACCGCTTGACAGCTTGTAGCAGCGTGGCGGAGATAGAATTCCTACGAGGTTGAGAGGGGGTGGCCGGAGCTAGGCGAGCAGAGATGAGGTTGAGAGGTAGGAGCGCTTGGAACGCACCGATGGCGGCGGCGCGGAGGCCGGCCATGAGCCCAGTGGCGGCGGGTCGCCCTACCGGCAGCAAGGAAGAGAGCTGGGCCGGCCAGCGGCGCGGGGGCGGTGCAGAGCTCCAGGCTGCCGTCCTACTCGTGCGGGGAAGAAGTGTGCGGTGGGGAGGAGGTGGGGAACGAACGGAGGAAATTACTCCTCAGACGATAAGGTGGGCCTCACCTGTCGTTGTCTGGAGAGGCGCGTGGTGCTCGGTGAAGCGGAGGATTTGATTGGTTTTCCCCCGAGTGATGGCCAGCTTTTCCCTTATTAAAAAAAGGTCAGTGCGCGCGGTTTTCCCTGGTCCCCCAAGGCGCAAAACTGTTCTAGAATGCGTCGGAAAGCGTCATGGCTGAGCATCTCTCCTCCCCTCCGCCACAAGTTTCAAACTCTCCTCCTCCCAGCTGTCTTTCACACACGACCAAACCCATTCTCCTCTCCACCTCCGCCTATAAAAGCCCCGCTGCTCTTGTTACTCTCCGGCGACCACATCACAAGAGCTACGTATCAATCCCAAGCATCCCTTCCTTGGTTCCTAAGCCAGAGTTTGTTGTTCTTTTGTCTGATCGATTGAGGGGCCATGACGTCGTGGGCGGACCAGTGGGACACCGGCGCCGACCCGAGCCCCCGTCGCGGCAGCGGTGGCGGCGGCGACGCACTAGTAGAAAAATGCCCTATAGTCCCGGTTTATAAGGCCCTTTAGTCCCGGTTTTTGCAACCGGGACTAAAGGTCCTCCCCTTTAGTCCTGGTTGTAAAACAAACCGGGACTAAAGGTCCCACCACGTGGTCTGCTAGCGCGCGTCGGGGAAAAAGGCTATTTTGTCTATTTTTATTTTTTAATTATTTTTCACTCCCTATTTTTTCCTATTTTTTCAGAATTACTAGTATTTTCGTTATTTGACAAGTTTAGTCTCTAACTACACTTAATCTGTAGTCAAATTGCTTACTCGTGGTCAAACTTCCCGCTCGGTCACCCATCCTCCCACTACTCCAACACTAGCACGCTTAACTTCCGAGTTCCTTCCCATCTCACTTCCAAGTGCTTCGCGCGCATATATGTGATAGTAGTATCATATCAATCCTATTAACATGTTGGTCGATGTCACACTTTCTTTATTGTTTGAATTCCAAATAATTCTATTAATAAACAAAACTAATGATGTAATAGTAATTTTAATAAATAAATAAACAGTAACTTTTTAAATTTGTATTATAATTTTAATAAATAAATAAACATTACTTTTTATTTTTAAATATTTTAAATATTTTTTTTCCAAAAAACTTGAAAATTTGAAAATCTAAAAGGGCTAACTTAATGGTTAAGTAACATTAATATTTATGCAGGATGCAATCTTGAATTTCTGGCAAAAACTAAAATATAAAATCTTGGATTTTTGGCAAAAACTAAAATCTTCCTACTTTCATACTTTCATTTGGAATTTTGAGAATCTAAAGATTTTATTTTTTTAATTTTCTATCATTTTCTTTTCTATTTTAAAGTGTTAAAAAATGCGATCCGAGGGGGGGGGGTGGTGGAGGTGCGTGGGGAGCAGAAAAACCTAGAAAACTCTTTAGTCCCGGTTTGTAATACCAACCGGGACTAAAGGCATCCGAGCCCTGACACAGCCTGCCGCGCCCTGCCGATGGGTCTTTAGACCCGGTTTGTATCACAAACCGGGATCAGTGCCCCATTGGACCTGGTTTGATTCAAAACGGGGACATTTGCTTGGGACGAAAGGTCTCTTCTAGTGCCGGGAAGAAGCAGGGCGGCGATCACGTGGAGAAGACCAAGGCGGCCGCGGCGATCACGTGGAGAAGACCAAGGCGGCCGCGGCGACCGGGCTGAAGAAGGTCAAGGCGGGCACCGCGCAGGGCTTCCAGTGGATCAAGGACAAGTACCACCAGAAGAAGAACGCGGGCGGCGGCAAGAACAGCAACAAGCAGGGGGCGGCGGCTCCCAGATAGCGGCTGGGTACTGATGGATTCGATCGATCACGAGGATCCGAGACGTGCGATTATACAGGATGTAATTAAGTAGTACTGCGATTGGGCTGGTCCTGCAGCTTGCGGTTCGTGTGTCTGTATATTCGGTAGCTTGACCGGTTAGTAGAGATTTTTTCGCTAAACCTCCTCTAACTTTGATCTATTCGGTAGCTTCTTTTGCACTAATATTACTTTTGCGGGAGTACTACACTATTTCATTTCATATTTTTATTATTGTTTCTGCTTGATGTAGATGGGTTGAAGCCTAAGTAGCCAGTTTACATAGCCTATAATTTCTGAAATCTTAAGAATCATTTATGATGGTACTCTAACTTTAGGCCTAAGTTCAGTGTCACATTGCTAATTAGAAAGAAGCTAGAATGGTTTATGCGGTGAGCTCTTCTCGTCTCACTAAAAGAGTAAGAAGGGAAGGAGTTCACGCATACTGCTCCGTCACGTGCCTCGTCACTAGTGGAAAACAGGCCTAATGTCGTGGGTCGTAAGATCTTTTTGTCGCGGGCGGCCAGCCGCGACAAAGGAGGCGCGACAAAAGGTCCACCCTGTTGACGCGGGTCACTTACCACCCGCGACATATGGTCCACCACGTGGCAGGCGCGGGGCGTGCAGGGGACAACCCCTTTTGTCGCGGGCGGTATTACTACCCGCGACAAAAAGGCCTCTACGCGGCGCGCGCAGAACGCTGCTGCTTTAGGGTTTGAGGGTAGCACCGCCACCCCCCCCGCCACCGGCACCGCCCCTGGTTTGTTTAATTTTTTGTTTTTAAAATAAAAGTTGCATACTTTTATAAGCTACTACAAGTTGTACACGTTCATTTGATCGAGCAAACAAATATTGGAAGCAAAAGTCTATTCGTAGATTCCTCTTACACATATACATGGAGCTTACTACTACCGGGATAAAAGCCCGTCGTCTATTCGAACTAATACATATACATGGAGCTCCCTACTACTGACGCCTCTTTGGACTAAACCGGCCGTTGTCTTCTATTACTTCTGTCAACAGAATTCCCGCCAGTTCCTCCGTAATTCCTAGTATGTGTTCGTGTGGTTGGAGTTTCTCCCGCATGTAGTCGACCTATATAGGAAAATGGCATGAATATGATTATATCAATCTTGATAACGAAGTATTGATGATAATAAATTAAAGTTGTGAATGTTATTGCTTACGTTGAATCTATTATCGTTGTGCTGCTCAGTGGTTAACATGCGAATGGACTCGCAAACGTAGTATCCACATAGATTTGTCCCCTGTGGCTGTTGGGCGCACGGTACAATAGTAAATGTTAGCTGTTCTGCGAAGTGCTCACCCGTAATAACCTATTTGAAAGATGTCTAAACCCTGCCAGACAAAAGTATGATAGAATGAATATAATGGATGATTAATTGATATCTCACGAAATATATAGCGCGACAATGATTGAAATTACCTCTGGAGAATCTCCTGCAAGTCGCGGAACCCGTCCAGGCCTCTATTCAATGGGTCGCTTACTTCAACAATTCCCTTATCAACTTTAATGTTTAGCAGAATCCAGTGAAAGCTGCACATGTTTATATAGACGTCATGAATTAGACTTAACATCGAGTAAGAAAAACTGAATGTGCACAATAGATCAGTAAGATTCTCACCTGTAGTTGTAAGGAAAGAGCATTGAATCACAGAAGCTTTGCTCCACTATAAACCTCGTTAGGTTTTCCACCGTTTCTTCGATTTTATTCTTTACGGTTTCATGATGTACTTTATCTGGGTCAACAAACCCAACATTGTACACCTTATTACGGCTGCATTCAACCATCTTCAGTCTGCATAAGAGAACACATATGATATAATGAGTATATGCAATGAACAGGAACAACTGAATGAACATGAACTTATATGTAGTTAACAACTTACAAGCAGTAGAAACTCATTAGAGATTTGTCGAGGGCGTCTAAATTGAATAACTGCCAGAGTTCATTCATCTCCATATGGATCTGCTCCCTTCGGAAGTAATAATCTCCTGGGATATCCGCCACGATGAAAGTTGTGTTCTCCTTGCACGCATTAAGGTACCACTGATGCAAATTCCGCATATGCGTTGGCAGTTTATGCAGCCTCTCTTTGCTGACCAAGTCGGCCCCATAGACAAATTTACGAGCTATATCAGCTCTGGGTACTGCATCGGCGAACATCATGTCCTCCACGGTACATCCAATTTGAGCCGCTAGCGTCGCAGCTTCGTCCATATCGAAAGGACCAAGTTCCTGGTACGCCAAGGGAACTTGCAACACTTTGAGTGGTGGGAATGATTGTTTGGCTTGTGCTCCGAGCTGGGAAACTTCCTTTCCTTTTCTGCCTGCTGTCGCTTGCTTGGCCTTGAGGTGCACTTATTGAACTTGATTTCTTCCCGGCTACACTTCTTGCTGATGATTTGCTCGTGCTAGCACTATCCTTCTTCTTACCAGCACTATCCTTCTTGTCCTCAATTACCTTCGCAAGTGTGCGTGTATAGTCATCCTTCTTCTCGTGTAAGTCATATTGCGATGGTGTGTTCAGAAAACTAAGAGCATATGCTTTTTGCTTCTTTGTGTATGGTGCTGGTGCCTTGGGTTTCTCCTTATGAAAAAAAATCATATTTGTATTTCTTCACAATGGCATCATTTTCCTCTTCAGTACGATCGTAAGCACGGGGGGAGGAACCTTTGGTAGTCTTGGTAGGGGCGACATCTTGCGGACAGGACTCTTCGAAACGCTTCCGCTTGGGTGCATTCCGAGTCTTAGTGGGCGCAGGCGGCGGCGCTGGGAGATGGAGATGGACTACGGTGATCGTGGTTGATGTCGTACCCATGGGGTGATGGTGGCGACATGTGATCAGTCGGAGGAGGTGATGGTGGCCTGCGATCAGTTGGAGGAGGTGATGGTGACCTGGTGGGACGACTAGTAGAGGTTACCATGCTCGGAAGCTTGATGTTTTTCTTTTCCCAAAGAATGATTTCTCCCGGCACGTCTCCGAGTGTATCCGCACCATCACCTCCAGCGATTACGAGCTCCAATGTCTCTCACAACGGTACAACTGAATCCACCCCGACACGAGCATAGCCAGCTGGAATCTGATTGCCATGCCATGTTGTCGTCTCACCTTCAGGTCCAAATGCAGGTAAGACATAGCCGACCGCCACCTTAACAGACATGTTCCTGAACACCTCATGGAGATCACAAGGTGTTTGCTCCTTGATTCCATCCACGGGGTCGCCAGGACCGCCATCTATCATCCGTGTAGGCGGGGCCTCCGAGTCGGCCACGCTGCAGTCTTGTCGCTGAGATATGCCGGCGGTATTATCTGGCTCGCGCTGTCCTTTAAGTTCATTAATCTCCCGCTGCTGCTCGCTGAATCTCCCGCTGCTGCTGGTCAAGTTGGCGTTGGAACTCAGCCATCCGGTCATTCTGCACCTCCAGCTCGCGTTTTTTTGCTCTCGCTCGGCTTCTATAAGTCTCCGCGTCATCCGGAAACCCAAGCGCCCACGGAACACTAGGGCCGAAGCCTCTTGTTCGTCCTCCCTTTTCAGGATTACCGAGGACAAGCGTCAGCAAGTCTTTCTCTCTATCGGGAGCAAACTTCAGTTTTCCCGCTTTAATATCAGCCGTCACTTCAATCCATTTTTCCCTGGGTACCTTAACCTTGCTGTCACTTTCAACAAGGTTCCCTGTCTTCATGTCATACTCACAGCCATGCCCAAGGAACCAATTTCGAGCCCTAGTGTCCCATCCTTCTCGCTCGGGTTCTGGAGTGATCCCATTCCGCTTCATCTCAGCCTCTTGTGCATCCCACTTAGGCATGGCTACTTCGTAGCCCCCTCGCCCCGTATGATGGTGATATTTCTTTTCGCTTGCATTCTTCTTGTTTTTCTTTGACAGTCTCACAGCCTCCTCTGATTCTTTGTACTTCACAAATTCTTCCCAGTTATGCTCCTGCTTCGCTAGATAGTTTTCGAATAATGGAGGCTTCTTCTCGGCCTTATAAGTTGCCCATAACCGGTTCTTATACGCCCGGAAAAGTTCCCCCATCTTCTTAAGAGCCCATTTCTTCACTAGCGCCCTCGCTTGGCCATCTCGGACTCCGATCCCAAATCCGGCAAAGTGAAATGTGCCATGAGGTCGTCAAAAAGTGTGTCTTTGTACCTATCGACAACCTCACTTTCGGACACATTCTTGGTCTTGTTCCATTCTTTAATAGTGATCGGGAGACGATCCCTAACCGGAACTCCGCACTGATTTTTAAATGTCACTCGACAGTCGCGGGTGCCACCGGTTGGCCTTTCGGTGATATAGCTTCAATTGCGAAGTGGTCTTTTTTGCTCAACTTCTTTGCCGGGCCTCGTTTCTCCAACTTATCTTCGGAGGCCTAACAGAATAAAAATTAATTAATTTATATCTATATGTACATATAGAATTTCATTAATGCGTAGTGATCGTATACCTCACCATGACCGGAGCCGTCGGCTTCTCCATCACCGGAGTCGTCGGCTTCTCCATCACCGGAGCCGTCGGCTTCTCCATTACCGGAGCCGCGGTCTTCTCCATCACCGGAGCCATCGGCTTCTCCATTACCGAAGCCGCGGTCTTCTCCATCACCAGAGTTGCGCACTTCTCGGTCGGCTTCTGGACCATCGCGGATTATGTCCTCGAATAGGTCTTCCTGTTCCAAGTCTCGAAGGATTTAGAATGGATCCATTGTTTCTGCAAAAAATTAAATCGATAATTACATGTTCTAACCCTAACAAAACCCTAACCCTAATCAAACCCTAACCCAAACCATAGAGAGGGTGTCGACGACGCGTGTTTGCGAGAGAGAGAGGGTGTCGGCGACGCGTGTTTGCGAGAGGGAGAGGGTGTAGACGCAGCGTGCTTGCGAGAGGGAGAGGGTCGTGCGTGCGTGTTTGCGAGAGGGAGAGGGTGTCGGCGACGGTGTTTGCGAGAGGGAGAGGGTGTCGGCGACGCGTGTTTGCGAGAGGGAGAGGGTGTCGGCGACGCATGTTTGCGAGAGGGAGAGGGTGTCGGCGACGTGTGTTTGCGAGAGGGAGAGGGTGTCGGCGACGCGTGTTTGCTAGAGGGAGAGGGTGTCGGCGACGCGTGTTTGCGAGAGGGAGAGGGTGTCGGTTGTTTGCGAGAGGACGATGCCGGTGTCGACGGTATTGCGAGGGGAGTCGGTACTAGCTAAGGTTTAGTACAGCTCGAGAACTAATACGAAAATTTAACGTTAAACTAAAATACTTAAACTAATAACTACATATACTAAATTTAACTAACTAAATACAAAATACTTAAACTAACTAACTATACTAAATACTTAAATAACTAATTAAACTAACTAAACTACAATAACTAATTACATAAAAATTAACTAACTAACTAAAAACATACTATACAAAATTTAAACTAACTAACTAAAAATATACTTACAATAACTTGCAACTAACTAACTATACATATACAAATTATACTTTACTATACAAAAATTAGGAATAATAGGCTAACATGCAGATCACCAACCATGACAATCAAATAGTGGCCTGAATGACTCACAGCTGGCAGGATGCAGCACTAGCGTATGCGAGGCTCGCCATGGGCGTCGCATGCGCGCTGTGGCTGCGTCAGATAGCAGGCCGATCGTGGCGAGCACGAACGGTGGATGGCGCCGCTCCCTTGGCGATCGGAGCGCGCCGTGACGATGGAGTCAGCGTGGCGGCGGACGAGCAGATGCGCGGCGACCTAGGGGCGCGAGGAGAGAGGAGGAGCTACGGGCGGCCACGACGCGGCGGCTCACGCGAGGCTGCGGAGGAGGTGCGGCAATGTCGAGGAGGCTCGCCGGCGGTGAAGCGAGGGCGGCGACGGCGAGCGAGAGCTGCGGCCAGGTTGCGAGGGCGGCGGGAGAGCGCAGGGAGGGGGGACGTCGGCTAGGTGGGCGGCGGCGCGTGCGGCGGCGGCGGCGGCGGAATCCGAGCAGCCTGGCGGCGTCAATGGCTAGGGTTTGGCCTCCGGTGTCGCGGGTCGTGGCTCGCCCGCGACGCGGTGGCTATATAGACACCCCCTTTGTCGCGGGTGAGCCATGGCCCGCGATAGGCCCCTTTATCGCGGGTCGTGCCACCACCCGCGATAAAGGGGGTCTTTGTCGCGGGTCGAGCCACCACCCGCGACAAAAGGGTGTGGAGCTGATCCGTGGCAGCTCGCATCCAACGGCTCCGGCCGTTTGAATCCAACGGCCTGGAGCCGTTGGACGCGGATCAGCCCATTTTCCTTTCAGTCCCTTTTACAAATAAACTGTTTTCTGTTTCAAATTAATAAAACTATTATTTTAATAACTTTTAAATGGTAACTGAAATACAAATGTTTTATATATGAAAATTGATCAGAAAAATCCAATGAACATGAATATGACATCCATATACCTATTTGCATCTCGCATCATATCAAACGTTGAAAGTCGTGTATGTTTCACCCCTTATGATATGCGGAGTATTACGGACACCGCCGTGCCACGTGTCGCCGCCGCTTCCACGTGCCTCGCCCCGCCGCCGCCGGCGTGCGACGTGTCGCCGCGGCTTACACGTGCTATGCCCCGCGTGCGCTATATAAAGCGCCGCGTGCGCGCGCAACCACACGTCGACGCCGCCTCCGCTCATTCATCTCCGGGATGCCGCCACGCCGTCGCGGGTCGTCCGGTTTCCGTGGCGTCTGAGCGCGTCCGAGCGGTAGGTTCTACGCCGAGATACGCGTCGGTGGCTTCCGCCTCACCCTTGGCACGTACAACACGCCGGAGCTGGCGGCGCGCGCTTACGACGCGGCGGCGTGGCGATTTCGGCGGCCACGGCGCGACATGAACTTCCCGGATGTTGAATCGCTAGAGGAGGCGGAGTTCCTCGCGCCAGCGCCGTGCCTCGTCGACGACGAGGACCGTCGCCGGCACCGCCAGGTGCAGCGCAGGATCGCCATCGCCGAGCACGACGAGCAGTTGATGCGCCAGTGGAGGGCGCAGTTCCCCAACGACGTCGACAACACCGACGCGTTCTTCGCTGACCTCAGGGCACAACGCAGGTCCAACAGGCGCCACCGTCGGGCCGTCGCCGAGTTCGAGCTCGAGAACCCGAATACAACTTGGGCCGAAACGACCCTCGGTGGGATGACATTTGGACGGAGACAACCTCCGACGACGAGTAGAGACTAGACTAGTCATTTATCTATTTTATTGTAATTTCAATAAAGTCGTTGTCGGTTGTTTAGTTTAAATTCAGTTTATAAAGTCGTTGTCGGTTGTTTTAGTTCAATAAAGTGGTTGTTACGAAATTTTATTACGATTGAACTGGAATTAAAGTACAGAGCTCAACTGAAAATTAAGATACATGGCCAGATTCGAATGTTGGAGCCATTCAGTCATAGTCGTGCCTAGCCCTATAAACGTCGCCACTGTAGTCATCATAGTCGCCGACGTCATCGTCGCTAGCATCGGGGTCGCGGTTGTCGAACCTCGGCGGGTGAGCACGCGTGGGCTGGGATTGAGGGTAGCGCAGGCGGGGGCCACGGTAGGCCATGACGCTCTGGAGAGTCCGGCCGCGCCACCACAGCCGACGGCCGGCCTCGTTGAAGTTCGAAGGAGGCGGGCCGTCCTCCTCGTACCTGGCAACCGCCCTCTCACGCCGATTGATGAAGAAGCTGTCCCAAGTCGGGCTGTAGTCGGGATGCCACTGGGGATTCCTCCGCTGCTCCGGCGTGAGCTCGAAATAGTAGTGGTTCGTGATGGCCATCTCGCGTGCCACACCTAGAGGGATAGGAGGGACCGGTACGCCTCCGACGCTCAGCAACCAGCCGGTCGGGACGCGGTAGCCCGGCGGGCAGGGGTAGGGGTAGTTCGAGGCGCAAAGCGCCTCCGCCTCCCGGGGTGTTAGAGATACGATGGAAGCCATGGGAGAGGGTGTGAGGTTTGCAGATATGAGTTTAGATGTGATATGTAAATGGAAACCAAGCCTACATATATATAGTGAAAAAAATGGCGGGAAGATGGAGGCGGGAAGCGATGGAAAGCGCGGGAAGAAAATAGGTGGGCAACCATTAGTCGCGGAAACTTTCATCCGGTGGAGGCTCAAACCGGGACAAAAGATAGGAGGCTTATCTGGAGGCTACGAGGGCTTATCGAGGATGGTGTGTGCGTAACCTTTAGTCACGGCTGGTGGGTGCAACCGGGACTAAAGGTGGTCCTTGTCATCTGACAAAGCGTCGGCGGATAAGGACGCGTGGGTGGACGCACTGCTCGATGAGATAAAGCATGTAGCGCACGACGCCCTGTCGAAGGAACAAGACAAAGTAGAAGCGGCGCCTTGCCTATAAAAGGAGCATCGATGCGCCTTGGCAAGCAGATCAACAAGCCAACCTAGCGGTAGGGAGAGTTTCATCCCCATGGATGGAGGAAAGGGTTGGGAAATCTCCCGTGGCGCAACTTCTCGAAGATGTCGTTGGTGCACACGCCCTACGGCATCTTCGGAAGTTGCGCATCGGAAAAATTTCCCTGCAAGCCCGTGAAAGACTCCATCTCCTCTAACAGTGTTGGGGAAAGGGTTCTCATTATTACATAAATGTAGAGATTGTCTTGGGAACTATATATGAAGAATACATAATTACATCACCATCTACTGTTGTGATCTTCTACGCCGTAGCCATGGAGAATCTTCATCATTTAGCAAGATGCTTGGGTCAATTTTCACGGTGAAGGGCGGAATTTCTTTAAACTTATTATAATATTCTGACATGTCTGTCTTGTCATCCACTCCCACGATGTTTCTTTTCCCCGAAAGAACTATGTGGCGCTTTGGCTCCTCGGTTGATGTATTCTTTTGTTGATTTCTTTTTCTCGATTTGCTAGACATGTCCTTCACGTAGAAAACTTGAGCCACCTCGTTGGCTAGGACGAATGGCTCGTCCATGTACGCAAGATTGTTGGGATCCACTGTTGTCATACCGTACTTATCGTCTACCTGTACACCGCTGAGCTTCACCCATTTGCACCGAAACAAAGGGACCTTAAAAGTGGGTCCATAGTCAAGTTCCCATATCTCCTCTATATATCCATAATATGTGGTGGTCTGCCCATTCTCGTCTTTTGCATCGAAGCGTACACCACTGTTTTAGTTGGTGCTCTTTTTATCTTGGTCGATCGTGTAAAATGTATTCCCATTTATCTCGTACCCTTGGAATGTACATATGTTTGAAGATGGTAACCTGGCCAAAAAGTACAACTGCTCTACAACAGATGGGTCACTCATGAGATGTCTTTGCAACCAACTGCCGAAGGTATTCATGTGTTGACGTGTAATCAAGGACTCGGGCTGGCCCGGGTTTATTTCTCGTAAAACATTCTTGTGTTTCTCGATGTACGGAGCCACCAAGCTGGAATTGTATAGAACTGTGTAGTGTGCTTGATTGAAAGAAATCTTGTCCCTGCACACCGTTGCTTTCCTTCCTAGTGTGCCTTTTCCAGTCAGCCTCCCCTCATACCGAGATTCAGGAACACCAATCGGCTTAAGATCAGGAAGAAAGTCAACACAAAACTCAATGACCTCCTCAGTTCCATAGCCCTTTGAGATACTTCCTTCCGGCCTAGCTCGGTTATGAACATATTTCTTTAAGACTCCCATGAACCGCTCGAAGGGGAACATATTGTGTAGAAATACAGGACCAAGAATTCTAATCTCTTCAACTAGGTGTACGAGGAGGTGCGTCATAATATTGAAGAAGGATGGTGGGAACAACAACTCAAAGCTAACAAGACATTCGACCACATCTTCCTGTAATCCTGACAAAGTTTCTGGATCCATTACCTTCTGAGAAATTGCGTTGAGGAATGCACATATCTTCACAATGGCTAGTCGAACATTTTCTGGTAGAAGTCCCCTCAATGCAACCGGAAGCAATTGTGTCATAAGCACGTGGCAGTCATGGGACTTCAGGTTCTGGAATTTTTTCTCCTTCATATTTACTATTCCCTTTATATTCGACGAGAAACCAGACGGAACCTTGATACTGAATAGGGCTTCAAAAAAGATCTCCTTCTCTTGTTTGGTAAGAGCGTAGCTGGCAGGCCCTACAAACTGCCCTGGATGATTGCCGTTTCGTCCTTTATGACGTTCCTGGTCCTCCCGTGCTTCTGTTGTATCTTTTGACTTCCCATACACGCCCAGAAAACCTAGAATATTCACACAAAGATTCTTGGTCAGGTGCATCACGTCTATTGCAGAGCGGCCTTCCAGGACTTTCCAATATTCTAGCTCCCAAAAAATAGATTTCTTCTTCCACATGGGCGCGTGTCCGTCAGCGTATTTCGGAACAGGTCGACTGCCTGGACCCTTTCCAAAGATAACATTTAAATCCTTGACCATGTCAAATATATCCACTACGGGTGACAGGCTTCGGACGGTGGTCTGCCTCGCCAGCGAAATGCTTTCCTTTTTTCCTTAAGGGATGCTTGCGCGGAAGGAAACGGTGATTGTACGGGTACACAACTTTTCTGTTTTTTCCCAAATATTTACTTTCAGTCTCATCTAAACAGTGTGTGCATGCATTGTATCCTTCGTTCGTCTGTCCTGAAATGTTACTAAGAGCAGGCCAATCATTGATGGTTACGAATAGCAACGCTCGTAGGTCAAATTCTTGCCCCGTGTGCTCATCCCACACACGTACACCTGGTTTGGCCCACAACTCCAAAAGTTCATCAACTAATGGCCTTAGGTACACATCAATGTCGTTGTCGGGTTGCTTTGGGCCTTGGATAAGCACTGGCATCATAATGAACTTCCGCTTCATGCACAACCAAGGAGGAAGGTTGTAGATACATAGAGTCACGGGCCAGGTGCTGTGACTGCAGCTCTGCTCCCCAAAAGGATTCATGCCATATGTACTTAGACCAAACCATAAGTTCCTTGCCTCACCTGCAAAATCCGGGAACTCTCTCCCGATGTCCGGAAGGATGCGAAGCCGGTGAGGCAACCCTTACGCCGGTTTGTTCAAGACAGGAGAAAAATCATTGGAGAAGAAGTTACTAAGTTACTGGTTTCCGGTTTCATCGTGGAGGTGCTGCATACCGAGTGGCTGGCCAATCCGGTGCTGTTCGTGAAGAAAAAAGAAGAAGACCCCAAGGCTCCAAAGGTGTGGCGCATGTGCATTGACTACACCAACCTGAACAAGCCATGCCCAAAAGATCCATTTCCCTTACCCCGGATTGATCAGGTGATCGATTCCACCGCTGGTTGCGAATTGTTGTCTTTTCTGGATGCTTATTCCGGTTTCCACCAGATCCCTCTGAAAAAGGAAGATCAAATAAAGACTATGTTCATTACCCCGCACGGGGCTTATTGCTATGTCACTATGCCTTTTGGTTTTTGCAACGTTGGTGCAACGTACCAGCGCTGTATGCAAAAATGCATGTTTGATCAAATCGGTAAAAATGTGCAAGTCTATGTGGACGACGTTATGATAAAAACTAAGGTAAAGGATACCTTGATCGATGATCTGAGGCAAACGTTTGACAATCTGAGAAGGTTCCGGATGAAACTCAACCCGACGAAATGCACCTTCGGTGTTCCAGCCGGAAAACTGCTTGGTTTCCTGGTATCGAGCCGCGGTATAGAAGTTAACCCGGTAAAAATCAGGGCCATTGAAAGAATGACCATACCTCAAGATCTTAAGGACGTGCAAAAGTTTACCGGAAGCTTAGAATGGCTGAGCTGGTTCATAAGCCGGTTGGGAGAAAAGACCTTGTCACTATATGCCCTAATGAGAAAATCGGATACTTTCGTCTGGACCCCGCATGCAGATGCAGCGTTCAAGGAGCTAAAGCAAATGTTGGCAACGGCTCTGGTATTGGCTTCACCTTTGGAAAGGTAACCCATGTTGCTTTACATAGCGGCAACAAACCGGGTCGTGAGTGTTGTGGTTGTGGTAGAAAGAGATGAGGAAGGAAAAACCGTGCAGAGGCCGGTATACTACTTGAGCGAGGTGCTCTCCCTCTCAAAGCAAAACTACCCTCACTTCCAAAAAATGACATATGGCGTGTTCATGGCCGCCACGAAGCTCAAGCACTACTTTGAAGAGCATCCGATGAAAGTGGTGAGCGAGGCACCTATCTCGGAAATCATGGGCAACAAAGACGCCGGCAGCCGGATCGCCAAATGGGAAATTCAGCTATCACCTTGCGTACCGGTATATGAGAGAAGAGATGCCATCAAGTCACAAGATTTGGCGGATTTCCTGGCCGATTGGGCTGAAATGCAATATAAGCCACCAAAACCGGAAGTGGATTACTGGAAGATGCACTTTGATGGATCCAAGCTCAAGGAGGGTCTTGGTGCCGGAGTGGTTCTCACCTCACCTAAGGGGAATCACCTGAGATACGTGTTGCAAATACACTTCAGGGCATCAAACAATGTCGCTGAGTATGAGGTCGCAAAAGAAATCGGTGCACACCGGATCATTTGCTATGGTGATTCAGATCTGGTGGTGCAGCAGTGTTCCGGAGATTGGGATGCAAAAGATGCCAACATGGCCGCATACCGGTTTCATGTGCAAAAGATTGCCGGATTCTTTGACGGCTGTGATTTTCACCACGTGCCACGGGCAGAAAATGAAGCCGCGGATGCTTTATCCAAGCTGGCCTCATCCAGGCAAGAGATTCCTCCCGGAATAGCCTTAGCTCACTTGCGAAAACCATCAATCACACCAAGTCCAGAGTCTGAATCAATTTTTGTACCGGAATCCCACATCGTGCCCATGGACATTGACGAAGGAAACCCGGGGACTGTTCCGGCAAACCCGGGGACTTCAAGTTCGAAGCCGGAAGAGGCTATGATGGTGGATAGCATGGAGATAGACGTACCGGTGTTTGTGGTTCGAGAAGCACTGATACGTCTCAAACGTATCTATGATTTCTTATGTTCCATGCTACTTTATTGATGATACTCACATGTTTTATACACATTATATGTCGTTATTATGCATTTTCCGGCACTAACCTATTGACGAGATGCCGAAGAGCCGATTCTGTTGTTCTCGCTGTTTTTGGTTTCGAAATCCTAGTAAGGAAATATTCTCGGAATTGGACGAAATCAACGCCCGTGGTCCTATTTTTACACGAAGCTTCCAGAAGACCGAAGGAGTCACGAAGTGGGGCCACGGGGCGCCGCCACACTAGGGCGGCGCGGCCTACAGGGGGCCCGCGCGGCCCTAGCGTGTGGGGCCCCCGTGACGCCCCTTGACCTGCCCTTCCGCCTACTTAAAGCCTTCATCGCGAAACCCCCAGTACCGAGAGCCACGATACGGAAAACCTTCCAGAGACGCCGCCGCCGCCAATCCCATCTCGGGGGATTCAGGAGATCGCCTCCGGCACCTTGCCGGAGAGGGGAATCATCTCCCGGAGGTCTCTTCATCGCCATGATCGCCTCCGGATCGATGTGTGAGTAGTCCACCCCTGGACTATGGGTCCATAGCGGTAGCAAGATGGTTGTCTTCTCCTCATTGTGCTATCATGTTAGATCTTGTGAGCTGCCTATCATGATCAAGATCATCTATTTGTAATGCTACATGTTGTGTTTGTTGGGATCCGATGAATATTGAATACTATGTCAAGTTGATTATCAATCTATCATATATGTTATTTATGTTCTTGCATGCTCTCCGTTGCTAGTAGAGGCTCTGGCCAAGTTGATACTTGTGACTCCAAAAGGGAGTATTTATGCTCGGTAGTGGGTTCATGCCTCCATTAAATCTGGGACAGTGATGTAAAGTTCTAAGGTTGTGGATGTGTTGTTGCCACTAGGGATAAAACATCGATGCTTTGTCTAAGGATATTTGTGTTGATTACATTACGCACCATACTTAATGCAATTGTCTATTTTTTGCAACTTAATACTGGAAGGGGTTGGGATGATAACCTGAAGGTGGACTTTTAGGCATAGATGCATGCTGGATAGCGGTCTATGTACTTTGTCGTAATGCCCTGATTAAATCTCATAGTACTCATCATGATATATGTATGTGCATTGTTATGCCTTCTTTATTTGTCAATTGCCCAACTGTAATTTGTTCACCCAACATCTGTTTATCTTATGGGAGAGACACCACTAGTGAACTGTGGACCCCGGTCCAATTCTTTACATCTGAAATACAATCTATCGCAATTGTTCTTTACTTGTTCTTCGCAAACAATCATCATCTTCCACACTATACATCTAATCCTTTGTTTACGAGCAAGCCGGTGAGATTGACAACCTCACCGTTACGTTGGGGCAAAGTACTTTGATTGTGTTGTGCAGGTTCCACGTTGGCGCCGGAATCCCCGGTGTTGCGCCGCACTACACTCCGCCACCATCAACCTTCAACGTGCTTCTTGGCTCCTACTCGGTTCGATAAACCTTGGTTTCTTTCGAGGGAAAACTTGCTACTCGTACGCATCACACCTTCCTCTTGGGGTTCCCAACGGACGTGTCGACCGCACGCATCAAGCTCTTTTTCACGGCGCCGTTGCCGGGGAGATCAAGACACGCTGCAAGGGGAGTCTCCCACATCCAATCTCTTTACTTTGTTTTTGTCTTGCTTTACTTTCCTTTATTTACTGCTTTGTTTGCTCTTATATCAAAAATACAAAAAAAACTAGTTACTAGTTTTATTTTATTTGCTGTCTTGTTTGCATTCTCTATATTGAAAACACAAAAAAAATTAGTTACTTGCATTTACTCTACTTAATTTAGTTTGCTTTACTTATTTTTACTACTGTTAAAATGAATACTCCTGAGAACAGTAAGTTGTGTGATTTCACTAGTTAGGCTTAATGGAAAACAACAAAAATATTAGAGATCTTTATAGTATTTATCTTGAGTTAGGACATGAGGTGTTTGAAGAGAAAATTAAAAAACCCATGGAACTTTGTTTGCAAAATAGTTGTAGCAATGTTATTAGCATGAACTCTTTGAACACTATTATTGCTAATGCTATGGAAGTATTTAAGCTTGGGGAAGCTGGTTTTGATGAGCATGATATTTTTAGTCCCCCAAGCATGGAGGAGAAAATTTACATTGATGATACTTTGCCTCCCATTTATGATGATAGTGGTATTTTCGTGCCACCTACTATGGAGGATAAAGTTTATTATGATTATACCATGCCTGCAATTTATGATGATTACAATGATGGTTGTGATAGTTTTACTCCCACTATTACTAATAAAATTGATTATGCTTATGTGGAGAGTAATGATACTTTTATGCATGTGAATAAGAATGCTTTATGTGATAGTTATATTGTTGAGTTTGTTCATGATGCCACTGAAAGTTATTATGAGAGAGGGAAACATGGTTATATGCATCTTAATAATATTAAGTTCCCCTCTTTATGTTGAGAATCTTGAAGTTGCGCTTGTGTTACTTTTCTATGCTTGTTGCATTATGCTTACATGACTTGTTTATTTACAAGATTCATTTTCATAGGAAGTGGGTTAGACTTAAATTTATTCATACTTGCTTTTTGATGCTCTTTTTGCTTCAACTCTCATCCTTATGTGAGCATCATTGAAATTACTGAGCCCATCTTAATGGCTATAAAGAAACCTTTGGGGAGGATTGATAATATTCACATTATGGTTAACAATAACCTTGTCCCCGTTGATTTTGTTGTCTTGGATATTGAATGCAATGCATCTTGTCCCGTTATATTGGGAAGACCTTTTCTTCGAACTGTTGGTGCCACCATTGATATGAAGGAAGGTAATATTAAATATCAATTTCCTCTTAAGAAAGGTATGGAACACTTCCCTAGAAAGAGAATGAAGTTAACTTATGATTCTATTATTAGAACAAATTATGATGTTGATGCTTCATCTCTTGACAATACTTGATTCACACTTTCTGCGCCTAGCTGAAAGGCGTTAAAGAAAAGCGCTTATGGGAGACAACCCATTATTTTACTTCTGCACTTTATTTTATATTTGAGTCTTGGAAGTTGTTACTACTGTAGCAACCTCTCCTTATCTTTATATTATTGCATTGTTGTGCCAAGTAAAGTCTTTGATAGTAAAGTCAATACTAGATTTGGATTACTCGCGCAGGAACAGATTTCTTGCTGTCACGAATTTGAGCAGTAGTCTCTGTAGAAAATTTATAAAAATCTGCCAATTTACGTGCGTGATCCTCGGATATGTACGCAACTTTCATTCAATTTGGGAATTTTCATCCGAGCAAGTCCGGCGCCTCTTAAAAATTCGTCTTTACTGATCGTTCTGTTTTGACAGATTCTGCCTTTTATTTCGCATTGCCTCGTTTTGCTATGTTTGATGGATTTCTTTGTTCCATTAACTTTCAGTAGCTTTGTGCAATGTCCGAAGTGTTAAGAATGATTATGTCACCTCTGAATATATGAATTATGCACCGACCCTCTAATGAGTTTGTTTTGAGTTTGGTGTGGAGGAAGTTTTCAAGGGTCAAGAGAGGAGGATGATACAATATGATCAAGAAGAGTGAAAAGTCTAAGCTTGGGGATGCCCCCGTGGTTCATCCCCGCATATTTTAAGAAGACCCAAGCGTCTAAGCTTGGGGATGCCCAAGGCATCCCTTCTTCATCGACAACTTATCAGGTTCCTCTAGTGAAACTATATTTTTATTCCGTCACATCTTATGTGATTTACTTGGAGCGTCTGTTTGTTTCTATTTTTGTTTTTGTTTGAATAAAATCAGATCCTAGCATTCTTTGTTTGGGAGAGAGACACGCTCCGTTGTTTCGTATGAACACATGTGTTCTTAGCTTTATCTTTAATGTTCATTGCGAAAGTTGAACTACTTCATTCATTGTTACATGGTTGGAAACGGAAAATGCCGCATGTGGTAAATGGTATAATGTCTTGAATAATTTGATACTTGGCAATTGTTGTGCTCATATAGATCATGTTTAAGCTCTTGCATCATGTACCTTGTACCCATTAATGAATAACTACATAGAGCTTGTTAAAATTTGGTTTGCATGATTGGTCTCTAGAGTCTAGATATTTTCTGGTTAAGGTGTTTGAACAACAAGGAGACAATGTAAAGTCTTATAATAGTTACAATATGTTCATATGTGAGTTTTGCTGCACCGTTTTATACTTGAGTTTGCTTCAAACAACCTTGCTAGCCTAGCCTTGTATTGAGAGGAATTCTTCTCGTGCATCCAAATCCTTGAGCCAAAAACTATGCCATTTGTGTCCACCATACCTACCTACCACATGGTATTTCTCCGCCATTCCAAAGTAAATTACTTGAGTGCTACCTTTAAAAATTCTATCCTTTGCCTTTGCAATATATAGCTCATGGGAAAATAGCCTTAAAAACTATTGTGGTGAAGAATATGTACTTATGTGTCTTATTTCTTAATAAGTTGCTTGTTGAGCGGTAACCATGTTTCGGGGACGCCATCAACTCTTTTACCTTTGTTGAATATCATGTGAGTTGCTATGCATGTTCGTCTTGTCTCGAAGTAAGGGCGATTTTCATGATCAAATGGTTTGAGTATGCATACTCGTTAGAGAAGAACATTGGGCCGCTAACTAAAGCCATGATTCATGGTGGAAGTTTCAGTTTGGACAATCAATCCTCAATCTCTTATGAGAATATTAACTGTTGTTGAATGCTTATGCATTAAAGAGGAGTCCATTATCTCGTTGTCTATGTTGTCCCGGTATGGATGTCTAAGTTGAGAATAATCAAAAAGCGAGAAATCCAATGCGAGCTTTCTCCTTAGACCTTTGTACGAGGCGGCATAGAGGTACCCCTTTGTGACACTTGGTTGAAACATATGCTATGCAATTATAATCCATGTTAATCCAAGCTAATTAGGACAAGGTGCGAGCACTATTGGTATACTATGCATGAGGCTTGCAACTTATAGGATATCTTATACATAACACATATGCTTTATTACTACCGTTGACAAAATTGTTTCTTGTTTTCAAAATGAAAAGCTCTGGCACAAATATAGTAATCAATGCTTCCCCCTGCGAAGGGCCTTTCTTCTACTTTATTGTTGAGTCAGTTTACCCATTCTTTCTATCTTAGAAGCAAACACTTGTATCAACTGTGTGCATTGATTCTTACATGTTTACCTATTGCACTTGTTATATTACTTTGTGTTGACAATTATCCATGAGATAAATATGTTGAAGTTGAAAGCAACTACTGAAACTTATATCTTCCTTTGTGTTGCTTCAATACCTTTACTTTGAATCTATTGCTTTATGAGTAACTCTTATGCAAGTCTTATTGATGTTTGTCTTGAAAGTATTATTCATGAAAAGTCTTTGCTATATGATTCATTTGTTTACTCATTATCTTCGTCATTGCTTCGAATCGCTGCATTCATCTCATATGCTTTACAATAGTATTGATCAAGATTATGATAGCATGTCACTTCAGAAATTATCTTTGTTATCGTTTACCTACTCGAGGGCGAGTAGGAACTAAGCTTGGGGATGCTTGATACGTCTCAAACGTATCTATAATTTCTTATGTTCCATGCTACTTTATTGATGATACTCACATGTTTTATACACATTATATGTCGTTATTATGCATTTTCCGGCACTAACCTATTGACGAGATGCCGAAGGGCCAGTTGCTGTTTTCTGCTGTTTTTGGTTTCAGAAATCCTAGTAAGGAAATATTCTCGGAATTGGACGAAATCAACGCCCAGGGGCCTATTTTTACATGAAGCTTCCAGAAGACCGAAGGAGTCACGAAGTGGGGCCACGGGGCGCCGCCACACTAGGGCGGCACGGCCTACAGGGGGCCCACGCGGCCCTAGCGTGTGGGGCCCCCGTGACGCCCCTTGACCTGCCCTTCCGCCTACTTAAAGCCTTCATCGCGAAACCCCCAGTACCGAGAGCCATGATACGGAAAACCTTCCAGAGACGCCGCCGCCGCCAATCCCATCTCGGGGGATTCAGGAGATCGCCTCCGGCACCCTGCCGGAGAGGGGAATCATCTCCCGGAGGTCTCTTCATCGCCATGATCGCCTCCGGATCGATGTGTGAGTAGTCCACCCCTGGACTATGGGTCCATAGCAGTAGCTAGATGGTTGTCTTCTCCTCATTGTGCTATCATGTTAGATCTTGTGAGCTGCCTATCATGATCAAGATCATCTATTTGTAATGCTACATGTTGTGTTTGTTGGGATCCGATGAATATTGAATACTATGTCAAGTTGATTATCAATCTATCATATATGTTATTTATGTTCTTGCATGCTCTCCGTTGCTAGTAGATCTCTGGCCAAGTTGATACTTGTGACTCCAAGAGGGAGTATTTATGCTCGATAGTGGGTTCATGCCTCCATTAAATCTGGGACAGTGACAGAAAGTTCTAAGGTTGTGGATGTGCTGTTGCCACTAGGGATAAAACATCGATGCTTTGTCTAAGGATATTTGTGTTGATTACATTACGCACCATACTTAATGCAATTGTCTCGTTGTTTGCAACTTAATACCGGAAGGGGTTCGGATGATAACCTGAAGGTGGACTTTTTAGGCATAGATGCATGCTGGATAGCGGTCTATGTACTTTGTCGTAATGCCCCGATTAAATCTCATAGTACTCATCATGATATATGTATGTGCATTGTTATGCCTTCTTTATTTGTCAATTGCCCAACCGTAATTTGTTCACCCAACATCCGTTTATCTTATGGGAGAGAAACCACTAGTGAACTGTGGACCCCGGTCCAATTCTTTACATCTGAAATACAATCTACCGCAATTGTTCTTTATCGTTCTTCGCAAACAATCATCATTTTCCACACTATACATCTAATCCTTTGTTTACGAAGCAAGCCGGTGAGATTGACAACCTCACTGTTACGTTGGGGCAAAGTACTTTGATTGTGTTGTGCAGGTTCCACGTTGGCGCCGGAATCCCTGGTGTTGCGCTGCACTACACTCCGCCACCATCAACCTTCAACGTTCTTCTTGGCTCCTACTGGTTCGATAAACCTTGGTTTCTTTCTGAGGGAAAACTTTCTACTGTACGCATCACACCTTCCTCTTGGGGTTCCCAACGGACGTGTCGACTGCACGCATCAAGCACCAACTTGGGTTGAACCTATTAAGGAATTCCTGATCAACGGCACCTTGCCGATTGACGAAACTGAGTCAAGGAGGATCCAGAGGAGGTCCAAGGCCTATACCATCACCAACGGTGAAGTGTACAAAAGAAGTGTTACCGATGTCCTCCAAAGATGTGTGGAATCGGATGAAGGAAAAAAAATGCTCGTGGAAATTCACCAAGGAGAGTGCGGGCACCATGTACTCGTCCAGGGCGATGGTGGCAAAAGTGTTCCGGCATGGGTTCTACTGGCCCACGGCACTGGAAAATGCTGAGGATTTGGTACGGAAATGCAATGGGTGCCAGAGGTACGCCAAGCAAAATCATACCCCAGCATCCGGTTTAAAAACTATACCGATAACTTGGTCGTTTGCGGTTTGGTGCCTGGATATGGTTGGACCGTTCAAAACAGCAAGAGGAAGCATGACTCACATCTTGGTGATGGTCGATAAATTCACTAAGTGGCTTGAGGTGAAGCCAATTGCAAAATGCGATGGACATACAGCCGTGAAATTCTTGAAAGATGTTATTTTGCGGTATGGATATATACCTGCATACCATCATCACTGACAATGGGACAAACTTCCCCCAAGGAGAATTTAAGCGGTTTTGTGAGGATAACAACATCCGGTTGGATATGTGCTTGATACGTCTCCGACGTATCGATAATTTCTTATGTTCCATGCCACATTATTGATGATATCTACATGTTTTATGCACACTTTATGTCATATTCGTGCATTTTCTGGAACTAACCTATTAACAAGATGCCGAAGAGCCGCTTGTTGTTTTCTGCTGTTTTTGGTTTCAGAAATCCTAGTAACGAAATATTCTCGGAATTGGACGAAATCAAAACCCAGGGTCCTATTTTGCCACGAAGCTTCCGGAAGACCGAAGAGCACTACACGATGGACCAAGCATGGAGGCTATAAAACTGCCGGCGTAAGCAGCTTATGGAGGCGAGTAGTCTGCCGGCATAAATGTTGTACCGGCAGAAAAATCTGCCCTCTATAATGCTGACGGTAAAGACATATGCCGGCAGACAATTCTGTACCGGCAGGCTAGCTGCCCTAGGATAATTCTTTGCCGGCACGTACCCTACGTCGGCAGCTATGCTGCCCGTACATTTATACCGGCAGTTTGTGTGGCACAAATATTTCTACCGGCAGTTAGATTGCCCGAAACATCCTACCTGGCAGTTTTTCCGCCACAAATATCTCTACCGGCGAGTTAGATTGCTCGAAACCGCCTACCGGCGGACAAATCACGGATATAGATTTCAGGTCATCAAACATTTCACATACACATGAATTCAGAAACATTTCACATACACATGAATTCAGAAACAACATCAGGTCATCAAACATTTCACATACACATGAATTCGTAGACAACATCAGGTCATCAAACATTTCACATACACATGAATTCAGAAACAACATCAGGTCATTCGGAATAGTCCGATCACATAGATAGATTCATAGTCTGATCATACGTACAGACTCGACTCGACATTGCATACATATGCCAGCTTATATTGCGGCTAATACATCATCAGCCCACTAGCGAGTGCAACATTCATAAATATTTCAAGACACTTCAGACTGGAAAACAAAAAGAGATCTCATCCAACCACCAGTGTCATCACAGCGCGCCTTGCCCGGAACGAACTAGTCCGCATTCCTGTTGACCTGAAATAAATGAGAAGATCAATGAAATGTGACTAGTCTGAAATACTTGCAATTTTTCATAGTAATTCACATAATGTCATAAACAAAACAAGTCAACAGCTGATCAACAACTTGCCATGTCCGAAACTCACAGTTAGCCGAATATGCATTTTACCAACTAGTCATGATGCGTCCAACAAGCTCACTGTTTGCACATACATAAAATTGAGCAAAGAAACATTGAAGAAAGCTCACTCGTCCAAGCTCCTGTTTTCATCTTATAGTCTTGCATGTGTAGCTGTAGCACAAGAAGAGTTAAGTTTCTAGATATCACTTCCCACACGCCCTCGATCGAATTGCGGCCTCGCTTTGATAGCGTCCAAGCGGTTCTCAAGGAGCTAAAGACCTGGAGTATCCCCGAACCTCTCCGTCGCAACCTGGATCCTACACCGGCGGCGATGTGCATGTCGCCGTCGAAGCCTTCACGGCCGTAAACCTACGCGTGAGCATAATCAAGTTCGGTCCGCACGGAAAAAGGCAGATCGAATCGAGTCGGTGCCGGATCGCCGGTGCCCGCCGGTTGTATCTTCCAGCGGCAGCACAACAGCGAAAAACGGATGCAGACTTAGCCCAGAGCGCGGTGAACGCTGTGGAGAGCCGTGAGTGTGCCATGGCACACCCAAGCCCGCCCTCACTAGCCATGAGCTGGGTTGCTTTACTCACTCTCCGGCGAGGGCCTGGAGACGCACGTCCAGGAATCCATCAGCGATGGCGATCGATGATGGGGTATTGGGATGGTCCTCCAATAGTACATGGCCATGCAGCTGGATGGCTGGACCAGATCACCGAGCTCCACCGCGACATACTGCACCATGACGGAGTTGCTCACTACTCTGCAGAAGGACATCGCCGACCACCGCTGCTTCCGACAGTCAGGCACTGCTATGGCAAAGAGTTGACGATATGGAGAGCTACGGGGACGATCTAGCAAGGCTGGTAGAGGAGCTGGAAGCAGTGATGAAAAGCAACTATGCGGCTGCCGATGCTACTGAAGTGGGCGAACCCGCTGAGGCTATTGATGACCAGGGAGCAGGCTGCTAAGCAGCTGCATCTCTCCGCCGCATCACTAGAGCAGACCGAAGCATATGCCGCACACCGCGGCGGCCAGTTCCAGGACCTCCTTGATCCATACTGCATGCATTTGATCCATAATCATTGGTGCTTGTCAGTATATACACCAGTTTCATGTATGTAAGAATTATTTCTGTGACCTTTTGAAACTAGATACTGACAATCAACAGTTGAACTATGCTTAAAAAATTATTACAGCTGAGTGATGCATGGAGATTCAGAGAGGTATATGAACTACAATCAGAGAAGATGTAAAATTAATATGACCGGGTGCTTCCAACGGGTAGACGAACATACATACGATCTTAAATGGTCTATGTGTAAGTGAAAAAATGTTGGATTGCTTAATTTAAATACTGGCTAATGTCCCTGTACGAAAAATAAAAATGATCCAACTGAACTCCATAGGTAAATTTATAGCAACAATGTATAGATGTCTTCCACTAATATTATTCATTAGACAAGCAAGACACTTTGCTACTTTTACTTATGTTAACAATTAGAGTTTTTTGTGGCCCACTCTACAGCTTATGAAAGGGGGTAATGCCTTCAAAAGCAATTGGTGAAGAAAGAAATATGAACATGTAAAAGGAGTACCTTCATGCCTCATTAGCAAGTCAAAATAATCTGAATCATCAGTTCATCACTAGTGACCAATGCTTGAAAAGTCAGCTACGGAGACATGGAGTTACATACTACAGATTTGCTTTCCGATGTTTTGAAAACCAGATCAATTCTTTGTTTGAGTGTTCATTTGTATCGTCTCTTTATCATTTGAAAACCAGATCAATTCTTCTCCGATTGACCTTGCTCATGGTACTTAAATTGAATTTGTAAACGACAAATGATTTAATTATTTATGCCACCAAATTGTTTAACAGTCTACTTTTGCCGTGAAGGAAGTAAAGACAATTTTAAGATGCAATAATGTATTGCTTGTGAAGAGATTTGGGGGAAACTGAATTACTATCAGTTTTGCACGGAGGCGTGCACCTTGCCGGCGGTGCTCACACATATTATCACCAAAAGTTAGAGGGGATACGGCTGTTGGTGTGAACAATATCTATAGACAGTAATAACTCACATATACATCAAGCAAATGGCAGTCCATGTACAGGGCTCTGAATGCTAAAGGAATTGCTGCTGTACAGAGCCCTGTACAGCTCACTGTTTTCATCTTATTCTCTTCCGCCCACCCTTTTGCTTTTCCTCACCCTCTTGTCCATCACCTGAAATAATTAGTGTTCAACTGCAACATTAACATGCAGTAATCAAGAATACACATAATAAGTATCAGTAATCAAAGATGCTTGAACATCAAGCACACCTTCATCCTCTTCTACTTGATCATCAGCCATCTCTTCACTATTCTCACCATCATGCATAGCAGAATGAGACCGCAACACTCTACTTGACTCGTGGAATGGTTTCACGATATATTCTCTACAATTACGTAAATGTTTCACTTAATGCAGATTCATTTATCAATAGATGTTTCCAAAGAAAATGTTTCTGTTGGATAGACCACCTTTTTCCTTGTGGTTGGCGAGGGCACTCGCTTCAATGCATCGACCTCGCGAACAAGTGAACGAATCCCAAGAGAGTGCAGCCTTTCATTGTTTTTTCGGATCTCTGCTCTTTGCACATCTTCAAGTGGACTAGAAATGTCAGTTTCTCGCTCGCTTGCCATTCTTTTTCCTGCAAAGAAATTGGAAAGATTTGAAGATTAAATTGCAAGAAAGAAATAAAGGTGTACAGAAATAAATTCCAAAGAACTATAACACACTTTGGTTTATCCTTGGGAGCAGAGACAAGTATTCCATCGATATCTGCCCTAGTTTTAGGTATATCTTTTAAATCAACTTTGGGAGTTTGAATAGCATGTAGATTAGGCATTACAGACGCTTCTGCCTGATCAGAATTTTCATTTCCAACATCAAACATATCATAAAATTCCCGTGGTCTTGGTGGATGATTAACAGCACACCAGTTTGGATTAAGAGGATCCTCAACATAATATACTTGAGTTGCTTGAGAAGCCAAAATGAATGGTTCATCAGCCAACTTATCACCTGTTTGGATCACATGCTTAAGGTTCACATCCGTGATACCAAGATTATCAACTTTTACCCACTTATCTTCCACACGGTTATCAAACCAATCACACTTGAAGAGAACTATATTCCCTTTATGATTGTAGTCTAGCTCAATGATTTCTCTAATGACGCCATAGAATATCCTATTTCCAGTGGAGGATGATGACAACTTTGAAACCAGCGCCACACCACTGCATTGGGTAGGCCTACCTTCATCATATGATTTTGTACGAAAAATATAACCATTGATACTGATAACTGCCATAACTCCTTACAACCAGTGAGGGCCCTACAGCCAAAGTCTTAATCTCTTCGGGAACTTCTTGCCCACTCTCAACTAATTGTTCCACATGCGACCTAAACCACTCATGGAAAGTGTCATGCTGGGTTTTTTCAATCTGTTGCCTAGTAATATGACCAGCTGAGGACAAATATTCAGCATGCTCACTTGCAAGGGTTGAAATTCATTTATCTATGTTACAATAATTAAACAGGGCGTACATGAAATACATAAACTAAAGCACTAGCAGTAACATACCTCAAATAGGGCTCTATGTTGTCATAATTAAATAGGACATATCTATGTGCCTGAATCAATGTCTTGTGATCTAAAGTTACTGTAAGCTTTCCTGCCAAATTTCGACCATTGTTGTTGAAGAATGGCATGCTACTAGACAGGGCTCCATTAACATTAAGTGTGGCTGCACATTTTCTATTGAATCTGGTTTCACAACCTTCTAAATACCGAGAGCAGAATGTAAGACACTCATCAAAAAGGTACCCCTCAGCAATTGACCCCTCGGGATGACTCCTAGTACGAACATTATCCTTTAACTTGCCCATGTACCTATACATGATGGAATAAACATATCTCAATTATATTGTTACATATAATTTATGTGATGTACAAGTTCAAGTTGCGAAAATGACCTTTCTGGTGCATACATGTTGCTGAATTTCACAGGCCCTCGAAGCCTCACTTGAAGTGGAAGATGAACCATCAAGTGAACCATCATATCAAAAAATGATGGTAGAAATATTGTCTCAAGAATGCTCAGCGTCTCGGCTATTTCTTTCTCTAGCTCCTCCATATCACTTATGCGGATGACCGGAGAATATTTTTTTTGAAGAACGTACCCACACGAATAATAGCAGCACCGACTCCCTGCGGCAACGTTTTCTCACGACTAGCGGTAGAAGGTACTGCAGTAGAATGTGATTGTCATGGCTCTTTAGCCCAACAATCTTCTTCTCCTTTACCTGGACATTCTTCCTAATATCAGATGCATAACCAGCCGGAAACCTGACTCCTTTCAGAATTAGGCAAAACAACCTCCTTAACTCAGGGCTCAATGTGTATGGGGCAGAAGGCAAATCTAATAAATCTTCTCCTATAGGAACAGGATGGAGAGCCTCTCTAAGTCCAAGCTCCTCAAGGTCTAGACGAGAGTTGTAGTTGTCTTTAGTTTTCCGGTCAATGCCCAAAAGTGTGTGAATTATGTTGTCACACACATTCTTTTCAATGTGCATGGCGTCAAGGTTGTGAGGCTGTAATAAATCTTTCCAATATCGCAACCTAAACCATATGGATCTCCTTTTATGGATTATTGGAGGACCCCCACGCTTACGTTTGTTTGTGCTTGGTTTCTTAGAAGGGTGCTTACCAAACACTGTCTCCATGTTTTTTGTAAGGGCATCCACTTCAGCTCCTGTAAGTGCTACAGGGGCTGTCCTAGATTCCACATTGCCATCAAAAAAATCCTTTTGTGTTGTTCTAAATGGATGACCTTCATCTAGGAACCTACGGTGATCCATGTAGCATGTCTTATTGCCTTTGTTCAACCGAATAGAGCAAGTGAGAGAGTGACACTTAGGACAACCAAATTCACCAGAGGTGGCACATCCAGCAAGAGTAGCCATACCCGGCAGATCGGTGATAGTTGAATGTACTGCGGCATGCAATTGGAAGAATTATTTCTTGGAGGCATCATAGGTTCTGACTCCCTCCTCAAAAAGTAACTCTAGGTCATCGATAAGTGGTTCCAGGAAAACATCCATGTCTGCACCAGGAGACTTTGGGCCAGGAATTAGCAAGGAGAGCATGAAGTTTGGTTGCTTCATGCACAACCAGGGAGGAAGATTCACCGGAATTGCAATTACAGGCCATATGCTATACGAACAATTCATTGATCGAAAGGGATTAAACCCATCTGTTGCTATAATCAACCTAATGTTGCGACTATCAGCAGCAAATGTTGGATGTTCAGAATCAAAATGCTTCCAAGCTGGTGAATCTGCAGGATGGCGTAGAAGCCCATCTTTTGTGCGTCCTTCATCATGCCACCTGCAGTCTGTTGCACTCTTGGGTGTTATGAACAGTCGCTGCAGCCTCTTGCTTATTGGGAAATACCGAAGAACCTTTCTAGGGACTTTATGTACATGTCTCCCATCAGGCTTCTTCTTTACACACTTCCAACGAGAGGTTTTGCATACAGGACAAACCTCAGCATCTTTAAGATTCTTCCGGAATAAAACACAATCATGCTCACATGCATGGATGCTAACATATTCAAGACTAAAACATTTTACCATTTTTTTAGCTTCATAGAAATTTTTAGGCAGTTTTGAGCCTTTAGGGAAGGCCTCTCTTAGCAGTTCTAGCAACATGTCAAAACTTTTATCACTCCAACCACCCATGGATTTGGTGTGAAGTAATCTAACCATGAAACGTAACTTTGAGAAACCGGCGCTCCCTAGATAAAGCTCCTCACTATTGTATTCTGCTAAAAGTCTAAGAGCTTCACTCTCATCACCATTATCACTAAGACCCTCATCATCATCGCATCTATCACTAAAATCCCCTTCAGCATGTCTCATGTCTCTAATCATGCCAGCCATGTCATCATATTCCTCGAAATCATCATCCCACTCCTCCTCTACTGGTTCTTCTTCACCAACATCAATATGATCCACATTAGGTGGAAGAGTGGCCTCCCCATGAAATTCCCATCTTGTATATCCATTAACAAACCCATCACATATCAAATGCTCACGGACAACATCAGCTTCAAGCCAAGAACAATTATAACAATTCCTACAAGGGCATAATATTGTATTTCCTCTTGCTGAATGTGTAAAAGCAAACTGAATAAATCGAGCTACACCATCAGTATAAGGTTTTGTGTGCCTAGCCTCACCCATCCATATCTTGTCCATTTTTATTAGTTACAACAAGATAGACCTATAACAAATGCAACGCAAATATAACATAAGCAGAAATATCACCACTCGTCATAGTATTCACAAAAGAAATGCACACAGTTAATGAAACATAAGTAGCAGCACTCATCAAAACCTTTCACTACTCTATAACAAAGCAAAAAAGAGGAAACATAGGGGAAAAATTACCTTCTTTGCGTATTGGTCTTGCTAGGACGACAACCTGGAGCTCTCCTCGAACGGCAACCTGGAGCTCTCCTCGGACAGCAACCTGGAGCTCTCCTTGGACAAGACCTGCAGTGCACCAAATCGGAATAAAACGGTCAAGCTCGAGTGTGGAGGGCAGGAGAAGAAGGGGAAGAGTGATTTCGGAGGGAGAGGACCCTTGGATCAAAGAGTGGTTGGCTCAGAGTGGAGTGGTGACCACATGGTTGCCCGAATTCGTCCTCGCAGGCTTCTCCGTCCAGCCACGCACCAGCGGGAATTGCCTCTGGTTTGCCTAAACATCTACTCCGTACTAAACATCTACTACTCCCTACTACTGGTGATTTGGCTAGCTCCCATGTGTTTCTAGCAGGGGAATCCATCGTTCCTCAAATTTCTTTTTCTCTCGTCAAAATGTCCAGTACGAACACAGTACAAGAGAGAAGGAGGGGACGGGGAGGAACGAGGAAGAGGGGGGAAGAAGGAGGTACCGCGGCCGGCTTAGGGCGGAGGGCGAGGTGGCGGCGGCGGGCAGCTGCAGCGGCGACACCGGCGGGTGGGCGATAGCGGTTGGGCGCAGCGTGCGAGCGCAGCCACGAGCGGGTCGGCGCTGTGCGAGCGCGGCCGCGAGCAGGTGGGCAGCGCGCGGAGGCGACCGGGTGCGCGACGAGCAGGTGGGAGGAGAGCAGCCGGCGAGCTGGTGCGCGCGGCGGCGAGCGGGTGGGAGGAGAGGCGGGTGCGCGCGGCGAGCGGGTGGGAGCAGAGGCGGCGAGCGGGTGGGAGCAGAGGTAGGGTTTGAGATTTGGGGATTTGGGGACTTTGCTATATTTCGCTCGCCGCGTCACGCGCGCGCCACAATTTCATTCACGCGCCAAACTTTCCCTCCCGTGGCGCCAATAATTTTGCTCCCACGTGTCTAATTATGTGCCGGCAGATGAGGTGCCCCTAATACATCTGTTCCGGCAGTTTCCCCGCCACGACTTGCGCCGGCAGTTAATTGCCCTTGATCCAAAACCTTTAGCGGCACTTCACCTGCCACATTGCTTCTATTCCGGCAGTAAACTTGTACCGGCAGTTAAATTGCCTCTATAAGTCAACCTTTCCCGGCAGTTGTTTGCCTCCATGCTTGGTCCATCGTGTAGTGGAGGAGTCGAAGTGGGGCCACGAGGGGCCGCCACCATTGGGCGGCGCGGCCCAGGCCCTGGCCGCGCCGACCTATGGTGTGGGGCCCTCATGTGGCCCCCCACGTTGCCCTTCCGCCTACTTATAGCCTCCGTCGCGAAACCCCTGATGCGAAGAACCACGATACGGAAAACCTTCCAGAGACGCCGCCGCCGCCAATCCCATCTCGGGGGATTCTGGAGATCTCCTCCGGCACCCTGCCGGAGAGGGGATTCATCTCCCGGAGGACTCTTCACCGCCATGGTCGCCTCCGGAGTGATGAGTGAGTAGTTCACCCCTCGACTATGGGTCCATAGCGGTAGCTAGATGGTTGTCTTCTCCTCATTGTGCTTCATTGTTGGATCTTGTGAGCTGCCTAACATGATCAAGATCATCTATCTGTAATTCTATATGTTGTGTTTGTCGGGATCCGATGGATAGAAAATACCATGTTATGTTAATTATCAAGTTATTACCTATGTGTTGTTTATGATCTTGCATGCTGTCCGTTATTAGTAGAGGCTCTGGCCAAGTTGATGCTAGTAACTCCAAGAGGGAGTATTTATGCTCGATAGTGGGTTCATGCCTGCATTGATATCTGGGGAGTGACAGAAACCCCTAAGGTTGTGTTGTGTTGTTGCCACTAGGGATAAAACATTGATGCTATGTCTAAGGATGTAGTTGTTGATTACATTACGCACCATACTTAATGCAATTGTCTGTTGCTTTGCAACTTAATATTGGAAGGGGTTCGGATGATAACCTGAAGGTGGACTTTTTAGGCATAGATGCAGTTGGATGGCGGTCTATGTACTTTGTCGTAATGCCCAATTAAATCTCACTTGTACTTATCATGACATGTATGTGCATTGTTATGCCCTCTCTATTTGTCAATTGCCCGATCGTAATTTGTTCACCCAACATGCTTTTATCTTATGGGAGAGACACCTCTAGTGAACTCGTGGACCCCGGTCCATTCTTTTATACTCGAAATACAAATCTGCTTGCAATACTTGTTCTTTACTTGTTTTCTTGCAAACAATCATCTTCCACACAATACGGTTAACCCTTTGTTACGGCAAGCCGGTGAGATTGACAACCTCACTGTTTCGTTGGGGCAAAGTACTTTGGTTGTGTTGTGCGGGTTCCACGTTGGCGCCGGAATCTCCGGTGTTGCGCCGCACTACATCCCGCCGCCATCAACCTTCAACGTGCTTCTTGACTCCCTACTGGTTCGATTAAACCTTGGCTTCTAGCGAGGGAAACTTGCCGCTGTGCGCATCACACCTTCCTCTTGGGGTTCCCAACGGACGTGTCAATTACACGCATCAAGCAAATTTCCGGCGCCGTTGCCGGGGAGATCAAGACACGCTGCAAGGGGAGTCTCCACTTCCCAATCTCTTTACTTTGTTTTTGTCTTGCTTTATTTTATTTACTACTTTGTTTGCTGCATTATATCAAAACACAAAAAAATTAGTTGCTAGTTTTACTTTATTTACTGTCTTGTTTGCTATATCAAAAAACACAAAAAAATTAGTTACTTGCATTTACTTTACTTGATTCATCATGTTTCCTTTTAATTTTACCACAAAAAACATACCGGTAGGACGCGGGTCTATAATTGGGAGAAACAATATAGAAGAATTTTTCGATCATGTTAGTACCGTTGAAGATTTTGAAGATAGACACTTGGTAGAACTTGCTCCTACTTATGAAATTGCTGCTGCTGCTTTAGTCCGCATGTTGGAAACTAAATTTGTTAATCTCAATCCTATAATCCAACACATGTTTCTTACACTCGCTGATATGGAGCGGGGAGAGAAGAGAGATTTTGTTCTAAAAGTCTTAGTGCGAGAATTTGAAGATATAGTTGTAGAAGCTAGAAAAGTTTTTATTAAGCATAAGAGGCTTGGCTTTTATACCGACTTTAAAAGAACACTTGAAAAAATGGATATGTATAGAATGAAATATACTGATAATGCTAAAGATGGTGGGGAGATCAAAGCACCAATACCATGTAAACTCCTAGCTATGAATGATGCACTAGAAAATAACTATGCCTGGCTTGTTCCTGAAAATTTGTTCGATGAGAGTAGCAAGCCCAAGACTAATGAAAAGGGAGACGCTGAAACTTATGTAAACAATATACTATGCATGGTTGAGAAAACTCCAAACCCCGCTGTAGATGCACCACCCTTTGATAACACTTGAGATACACTTTCTGCGCCTAGCTGAAAGGCGTTAAGAAAAGCGCTTATGGGAGACAACCCATGTTTTTACTACAGTATTTTTGTTTTATATTTGAGTCTTGGAAGTTGTTTACTATTGTAGCAACCTCTCCTTATCTTAGTTTTGTGTTTTGTTGTGCCAAGTAAAGTCTTTGATAGTAAAGTAAATACTAGATTTGGATTACTGCGCAGAAACAGATTTCTTTGCTGTCACGAATCTGGGTCTAATTATCTGTAGGTAACTCAGAAAATTAAGCCAATTTACGTGAGTGATCCTCAGATATGTACGCAACTTTCATTCAATTTGGGCATTTTCATTTGAGCAAGTCTGGTGCCCTAATAAAATCCATCTTTACGGACTGTTCTGTTTTGATAGATTCTGCCTTTTATTTCGCATTGCCTCTTTCGCTATGTTGGATGAATTTCTTTGATCCATTAATGTCCAGTAGCTTTATGAAATGTCCAGAAGTGTTAAGAATGATTGTGTCACCTCTGAACATGTTAATTTTTATTGTGAACTAACCCTCTACTGAGTTGTTTCGAGTTTGGTGTGGAGGAAGTTTTCAAGGATCAAGAGAGGAGGATGATACAATATGATCAAGGAAAGTGAAAGCTCTAAGCTTGCGGATGCCCCGGTGGTTCACCCCTGCATATTCTAAGAAGACTCAAGCGTCTAAGCTTGGGGATGCCCAAGGCATCCCCTTCTTCATCGACAACATTATCAGGTTCCTCCCCTGAAACTATATTTTTATTCCGTCACATCTTATGCACTTTGCTTGGAGCGTCGGTTTGTTTTGTTTTTGTTTTGTTTGAATAAAATGGATCCTAGCATTCACTTTGTGGGAGAGAGACACGCTCCGCTGTAGCATATGGACAAGTATGTCCTTAGGCTCTACTCATAGTATTCATGGCGAAGTTTCTTCTTCGTTAAATTGTTATATGGTTGGAATTGGAAAATGCTACATGTAGTAACTCTAAAATGTCTTGGATAATTTGATACTTGGCAATTGTTGTGCTCATGTTTAATCTCTTGCATCATATACTTTGCACCCATTAATGAAGAAACACTTAGAGCTTGCTAATTTGGTTTGCATATTTGGTTTCTCTAGAGTCTAGATAATATCTAGTATTGAGTTTTGAACAACAAGGAAGACGGTGTAGAGTCTTATAATGTTTACAATATGTCTTTTATGTGAGTTTTGCTGCACCGTTCATCCTTGTGTTTGTTTCAAATAACCTTGCTAGCCTAAACCTTGTATCGAGAGGGAATACTTCTCATGCATCCAAAATCCTTGAGCCAACCACTATGCCATTTGTGTCCACCATACCTACCTACTACATGGTATTTATCCGCCATTCCAAAGTAAATTGCTTGAGTGCTACCTTTAAAATTCCATCATTCACCTTTACAATATATAGCTCATGGGACAAATAGCTTAAAAACTATTGTGGTATTGAATATGTACTTATGCACTTTATCTCTTATTAAGTTGCTTGTTGTGCGATAACCATGCTTACAGGGACGCCATCAACTATTCTTTGTTGAATATCATGTGAGTTTCTATGCATGTCCGTCTTGTCACGAAGTAAGAGAGATCTACCACCTTAATGGTTGGAGCATACATATTGTTAGAGAAGAACATTGGGCCGCTAACTAAAGCCATGATTCATGGTGGAAGTTTCAGTTTTGGACATATATCCTCACTCTCATATGAGAATAATAATTGTTGCCACATGCTTATGCATTAAAGAGGAGTCCATTATCTGTTGTCCATGTTGTCCCGGTATGGATGTCTAAGTTGAGAATAATCAAAACCGAGAAATCCAAAATGCGAGCTTTCTCCTTAGACCTTTGTACAGGCGGCATGGAGGTACCCCATTGTGACACTTGGTTAAAACATGTGTATTGTGATGATCCGGTAGTCCAAGCTAATTAGGACAAGGTGCGGGCACTATTAGTATACTATGCATGAGACTTGCAACTTGTAAGATATAATTTTCATAACTCATATGCTTTATTACTACCGTTGACAAAATTGTTTCATGTTTTCAAAATAAAAGCTCTAGCACAAATATAGCAATCGATGCTTTCCTCTTTGAAGGACCATTCTTTTTTACTTTTATGTTGAGTCAGTTCACCTATCCCTCTCCACCTCAAGAAGCAAACACTTGTGTGAACTGTGCATTGATTCCTACATACTTGCATATTGCACTTGTTATATTACTCTATGTTGACAATTATCCATGAGATATACATGTTACAAGTTGAAAGCAACCGCTGAAACTTAATCTTCCTTTGTGTTGCTTCAATACCTTTACTTTGATTTATTGCTTTATGAGTTAACTCTTATGCAAGACTTATTGATGCTTGTCTTGAAGTACTATTCATGAAAAGTCTTTGCTTTATGATTCACTTGTTTACTCATGTCATTACCATTGTTTTGATCGCTGCATTCATTACATATATTTACAAATAGTATGATCAAGGTTATGATGGCATGTCACTTCCGAAATTATCTTTGTTATCGTTTTACCTGCTCGGGACGAGCAGAACTAAGCTTGGGGATGCTGATACGTCTCCGACGTATCGATAATTTCTTATGTTCCATGCCACATTATTGATGATATCTACATGTTTTATGCACACTTTATGTCATATTCGTGCATTTTCCGGAACTAACCTATTAACAAGATGCCGAAGAGCCGATTCTTTGTTTTCGCTGTTTTTGGTTTCAGAAATCCTAGTAACGAAATATTCTCGGAATTGGACGAAATCAAAACCCAGGGTCCTATTTTGCCACGAAGCTTCCGGAAGACCGAAGAGGAGTCGAAGTGGGGCCACGAGGGGCCGCCACCATAGGGCGGCGCGGCCCAGGCCCTGGCCGCGCCGACCTATGGTGTGGGGCCCTCGTGTGCCCCCCCACGTTGCCCTTCCGCCTACTTATAGCCTCCGTCGCGAAACCCCTGATGCGAAGAACCACGATACGGAAAACCTTCCAGAGACGCCGTCGCCGCCAATCCCATCTCGGGGGATTCTGGAGATCTCCTCCGGCACCCTGCCGGAGAGGGGATTCATCTCCCGGAGGACTCTTCACCGCCATGGTCGCCTCCGGAGTGATGAGTGAGTAGTTCACCCCTGGACTATGGGTCCATAGCGGTAGCTAGATGGTTGTCTTCTCCTCATTGTGCTTCATTGTTGGATCTTGTGAGCTGCCTAACATGATCAAGATCATCTATCCGTAATTCTATATGTTGTGTTTGTCGGGATCCGATGGATAGAGAATACCATGTTATGTTAATTATCAAGTTATTACCTATGTGTTGTTTATGATCTTGCATGCTCTCCGTTATTAGTAGAGGCTCTGGCCAAGTTGATGCTAGTAACTCCAAGAGGGAGTATTTATGCTCGATAGTGGGTTCATGCCCGCATTGATATCTGGGGGAGTGACAGAAACCCCTAAGGTTGTGTTGTGTTGTTGCCACTAGGGATAAAACATTGATGCTATGTCTAAGGATGTAGTTGTTGATTACATTACGCACCATACTTAATGCAATTGTCTGTTGCTTTGCAACTTAATACTGGAAGGGGTTCGGATGATAACCTGAAGGTGGACTTTTTAGGCATAGATGCAGTTGGATGGCGTTCTATGTACTTTGTCATAATGCCCAATTAAATCTCACTGTACTTATCATGACATGTATGTGCATTGTTATGCCCTCTCTATTTGTCAATTGCCCGACTGTAATTTGTTCACCCAACATGCTTTTATCTTATGGGAGAGACACCTCTAGTGAGCTGTGGACCCCGGTCCATTCTTTTATACTTGAAATACAAATCTGCTTGCAATACTTGTTCTTTCTTGTTTTCTTGCAAACAATCATCTTCCACACAATACGGTTAACCCTTTGTTACGGCAAGCCGGTGAGATTGACAACCTCACTCTGTTTCGTTGGGGCAAAGTACTTTGGTTGTGTTGTGCGGGTTCCACGTTGGCACCGGAATCTCCGGTGTTGCGCCGCACTACATCCCGCCGCCATCAACCTTCAACGTGCTTCTTGACTCCTACTGGTTCGATTAAACCTTGGTTTCTAGCTGAGGGAAACTTGCCGCTGTGCGCATCACACCTTCCTCTTGGGGTTCCCAACGGACGTGTCAATTACACGCATCAGTGCTCAGTGGCACACCCACAAGGCAATGGCCAAGTGGAGAGGACAAACACAATTGTGCTTTCCGGTATCAAACCGAGGCTCATTGAACCACTTGAAAAGACACCGGGATGTTGGCTCGATGAACTGCCGTCAGTACTGTGAAGCATAAGAACAACACCAAACTAGTCTACCGGATACACACCATTCTTCATGGTCTATGGAGCAGAAGTGGTAATACCAACCGACATTATCCATGACTCACCACGGGTTCAGCTCTATACCGAAGAAGAGGTAAAAGAGGCCCGAGAAAACGATGTGGACTTGCTCGAGGAACAAAGAGAGCTGGCTTTGGCAACATCAGCCATATACTAGCAAAACTTTAGACGCTATCATAGCCGGAAGGTTCACCCAAGAGTGTTCCGGGAAGGAGACTTGGTGTTACGTCTGGTGCAGCGCACTGAGGGACGGCACAAGCTCTCGCCTCCATGGGAGGGGCCATTTGTTGTGAGCAAGGCTCTACACAATGATGCCTATTACTTAATCGATGCACAAGAATGGAAGGAAGAAAAGGCGGACAGGTCAGGAGAGGAGACCAAGCACCAATGGAACATAGCTTTGCTGCGCCCTTTCTATTCCTGAAGATGTAATGTAAGGCGTTCCTTTTTTGTACCTTATTTGTTATGAATAAAAGATGTCGGCACCTCGAAACTATCTCGGGGACTGCCTATACTGGAATTGCATGCAATGTGTTTATTTTTTCAGTATACCGGTTTGATTGTTGGACATTTTCTTTTTCCGGTTTAGTAACGTGCTAAACCTAACGGAGTCTTCGACTTTGTTGTTGTCCGAAACCCGGCTTCATGGCAAGCAAGATAAACCGGAAGGATCTAAACACGTGAAAAACGCGAAGAGAAATTGAAAACAAACAATCCGAAGAAAGCTTAACTAACCCCGGTCATACCGGCTGATACGTCTCCAACGTATCGATAATTTCTTGTGTTCCATGCCACATTATTGATGTTATCTACATGTTATATGCACACTTTATGTCATATTCGTGCATTTTCTGGAACTAACCTATTAACAAGATGCCGAAGTGCCAGTTCCTGTTTTCTCGCTGTTTTTGGTTTCGAAATCCTAGTAACGAAATATTCTCGGAATCGGACGAAATCAACGCCCAGGTTCCTATTTTACCCGGAAGCATCCAGAACACACGAGAACCGCCAGAGAAGGGGGGCAGGGCCACCACACCCCGGCGCGGCCAAGGGGGGGGGGGCGCCCCCCTAGGGTGTGGGCCCCCCAGAGACCCTCCTGCGCCGCCTCTCCGCCTATATAAAGCCCCTGACCTAAAAACCTCGGGGCGTTCGACGAAAACCACAGAAACCTTCCAAAGCCGCCGCCATCGCGAAGCCAAGATCCGGGGACGGAGTCTCCGTTCCGGCACCCGCCGGAGCGGGGAAGTGCCCCGGAAGGCTTCTCCATCGACACCGCTGCCATCTCCACCGCCATCTTCATCACCGCTGCTGCTCCCATGAGGAGGGAGTAGTTCTCCATCGAGGCTCGGGGCTGTACCGGTAGCTATGTGGTTCATCTCTCTCCTATGTGCTTCAATACAATAATCTCATGAGCTGCCTTACATGATTGAGATTCATATGATGATGCTTGTAATCTAGATGTCATTATGCTAGTCAAGTGAGTTTTACTTATGTTGATCTCCGGAGACTCCTTGTCCCACGTGTGTAAAGGTGACGGTGTGTGCACCGTGTGGGTCTCTTAGGCTATATTTCACAGAATACTTATTCACTCGTTGAATGGCATAGTGAGGTGCTTATTTATATCTCTTTAAGATTGCAATATGTTTTGTATCACAATTTATCTATGTGCTACTCTAGTGATGTGTTATTAAAGTAGTTTTATTCCTCCTGCACGTGTGCAAAGGTGACGAGTGTGTGCACCGTGTTAGTACTTGGTTTATGCTATGATCATGATCTCTTGTAGATTGCGAAGTTAACTATTGCTATGATAATATTGATGTGATCTATTCCTCCTACATATGCATGAAGGTGACGAGTGTGCATGCTATGCTAGTACTTGGTTTAGTCTGTTGATCTATCTTACACTAAAGGTTACTAAAATATGAGCATTATTGTGGAGCTTGTTAACTCCGGCATTGAGGGTTCGTGTAATCCTACGCAATGTGTTCATCATCCAACAAAAGTGTAGAGTATGCATTTATCTATTCTGTTATGTGATCAATGTTGAGAGTGTCCACTAGTGAAAGTCTATTCCCTAGGCCTTGTTCCTAAATACGCTATCGCTGCTTGTTTACTTGTTTCTTCGCGTTACTACTGCTACATTACTACTGCTTGTTTACTCGTCCCGGGCAAAGCACTTTTACGGTGTCGTTGCCGTTGCTACGCTTATTCATACCACCTGTATTTCACTATCTCTTCGCCGAACTAGTGCACCTATTAGGTGTGTTGGGGACACAAGAGACTTCTTGCTTTGTGGTTGCGGGGTTGCATGAGAGGGATATCTTTGACCTCTTCCTCCCCGAGTTCGATAAACCTTGGGTATCCACTTAAGGGAAACTTGCTCGCTGTTCTACAAACCTCTCGCTCTTGGAGGCCCAACACTCGTCTACGAGAAAGGAGGGGGAACGTAGACATCGGTTACTACTGCTTGTTACTGTGTTTCATTGCGTTACTACTGCTGCAATACCACCACCATCAACTACACGCCAAGCACTTTTACGCCACCGTTGCTACTCGCTCATACTTATTTATACCACCGTATTTCACTATCTCTTCGCCGAACTAGTGCACCTATTTGGTGTGTTGGGGACACAAGAGACTTCTTGCTTTGTGGTTGCGGGGTTGCATGAGAGGGATATCTTTGACCTCTTCCTCCCTGAGTTCGATAAACCTTGGGTATCCACTTAAGGGAAACTTGCTGCTGTTCTACAAACCTCTGCTCTTGGAGGCCCAACACTGTCTACAAGAATAGAAGCTCCCGTAGACATCACCGGCTTTTTGTGAAAAATTTCGAATTATTTCTAAGTTCAAGAAAGTGCTTGCTTGGCAAAAGAACTTTGAGTCTCATACGCCAAAACACCCAGAGAGGTAGGCAGAGCCAACGCAAAAGAACGAAGCGTGCATCAGATTGGATGCGGAAACAAATCCGGAATCTTCACGAGGAAGATCAAAGCAAACCGAAACAAACCGGAGAGATCATAATAACGCAACTACAGACTTAATATATAAATTTACCAGCCTACATGTTAAATAAGGTAGCACGTCCAAAAGGACTTAAAGTATTGTGTTACATCATCCACCCCGGCATACGGGAGGCAAATTTAACTGGCATTGTTTTAAGACAATCACAGGATCAAGGGGTCTGGTACAGAGGACCGGAGTCCTCAGGAGCTGGTTCAGGGTTCACGGGAGCTTGTGCTTTGGGGGCAGCAGCAGATGGTTCAGGAGCACCGGCAGCAGGAACTTCTGGCACGTCCACCTCGGCCTCAGCATCGCCCTCTCGGCTTCTTCTTCCTCTTCCTCTGCGTCGGAAAATTCCTCAACGACGTCGGCAGGAGGAGGGATAAAAGTGCTGGTGCTGGCGTATTGGGCAAGGCGATAGGCGCGATCGCGACGCTTGGCGGTTTTCTCTGGGACGGTGTCCGTCGGAGCTTCGCCGCGCATGTTGTGTAGCGCGCCCAAGTCCAGGCCCTCGTACCAAGAGCACGCGAAGCGGATCGCAGTATCGGCTCCAGCGCGAGCGGAGGAGTGGCGCCACTAGCCGCCGGCTGGCTTCGTGGATGAGGCGTTCAACGACAGTGTCGATGCTCTCCGGAATAGCCTCGCCAGGCCAAAGGCACTTGAAGACAATTGTGGCGGCTTTGGGCAACAAGCCAAGGGTGCAATCAACTGTGCGCATATGCGTGATCCTGAAGAACAGCGCAGTGAGTTAGCAGTCCAGGGGAGGTTGGCATCCACCACCTGTTCGACCCGGAGTTTGCTGACAGCGGCCTCGGCGCGCACCTTCGAGTCCGGAAAGAACCCTGGGCGGAAGATTGAGAAAGCAAGTGTAAGAACTAACCGGAAAGAACAAACCGGAAAGGAAGAAGAAACTCGTTGGTAAAAACTCCAAAGCTTATAAGCCAGAAAACAGAGAACTTACGGACAGCCTTGGCGTCGGTATCTTTGATCATCTCCTCAAGGTTGGTGAGGTACTCCTGGACCGACGCGAGGTGCTCCTTTCCGTCCTGCTACTGCTTATGCGCCTCCTCTAGCTCGCGGCGAAGCTGCCCCTCAGTTTTGGCAAGATGTTTCCGGGTCTCCTCAACCTGGGTAGTGCCGGCGCTGATGGCCGCCTTCAGGGCCTTGGCGTGCTGAGACCCAGCCTGGATCAGTTGATCCTTCAGCTTGGCGGCTTCCTCCCGCTGGGCCTGGAGCTCGCGCTGGTGCTTGACAGTGAGATCGTCCGGGGCAGCTGCAATCCGGAAAGCATGGACTTAGCAAAAAAGTTTGCGAGCGAAAAACAAACCGGTCAGCGCGGCTTACCCTTGAGCGCAGCGACCTGGGCAGCGAGGTCCTCTGAGGAGGCTTCCGGCAGTGCTGCTGCATAAAAAGAGTTGCTTGGTAAGAACTTGACAAAAGCAATTACCGGTACAAAAGAAGCCGGTGGTTCGGGCAGAAAAATGCCTCGCTGAGGCCGTGGTGCTCCCACAACAGCTCCTCGAATATCTGCTTGCGGTTGTCCAACACGCTCTATAGAGAGAAAAATGGTGTGAGCTATGCCGGTTTTTTGCAGTTTCGCGCTAAGTACTTTGTGCTTAACCCGAAACTCGGGGACTAGCTATGCCGTTTTTTTGCAGTTTCGCGCTAAGTACTTTGTGCTTAACCCGAAACTCAGGGACTAGCTATGCCGGTTTCTTGAGGAGAGTTTGCAAGTTTTCTAAGGAAGTTTCGCGCTAAGTGATGCGCACTTAACCCGAAACTCGGGGACTGAGGATATACCTATGGGTTTTCAAAGGGAAAAGGTTCCGATATAGAGGAAAAATGTGAAATCCGGAAAGAGATCTTACCACCACGTTACCACTGGCATCATTCCAGGCGTTATCGAACTCCTTCACCGCGACTTTGAGCCGGCTGAAGTGCTGGACTGTTGACCTCTGGCCGCGTAGGTCGACCTTCGGCTTGCCATCCTTCCCAACACCAAGAGTGGCATCGGAAAGGTCCGCAAGATTCCAGCGCTCCACCAGCTGCTGGAGCGCGCCCAGTGACGCGCCGTCGCGTGTCAGCTGCACGACCCGCCCAAGTTGGGCCGAGACCTTCTCGCCGGCGACGACAGCTACGCGCCCGATATGAAGGGTTAGGCTCTGCGCCTGGGGCTACGCCTGGCAGCTGGAAGCGGGCGCGACCGTGGCCTTAACCGCTGCGCTCAGTTGCTCCGCAGTCACCATCGCGTCGGATGCGGGGTCCTGGCGCGGCGAGGCAGGAGCCTTGCCAGCGGCTGCGGGCGTTGGTGCCGCTGTGCGGCTGGCGGGTGGAGGCATAGCTGCAGCGGCTTTGGAGGGGGAGGCGGTAGCCTTCTTCTTTTTCTTTTCCTGGACGGACGGAATCAAAGGTTCCGACCGCTCGGCATCTTCTAAACCGGCGCCTATGTGTCTAGCGCCGGTGTCTTGTTGGTCTAGAGGGGAGGTGAGTTTCTCCTCCGCGCGGTGATGAGGCGATTTGGGGGCCGCGCGCCCCAAACTTGTGGTTCCTCCCCGGAGGGAGGATGAAGATTTGCCGGCACCAGAAGGTACCAGACTCTGAGGAGGAGGGGGAGAAGCTCTCCCAGCGTCTGCGGAGGCCTCCGGCCTCATTCTGGTGGCGCTCCTGGTGAGTTCCAGGGCGGCTCTGAGAAAGAACGAAAAATTAGCCATGAGAAAGGAAAGATACCGGATGCTAACCCGAAAGCAAATAAAAATGATTCTTACCCGGAAGAGGTCAGGATCCTGCTCTTCGGGTTCCGCCCAAGAGGCCCAAGGGCGGACTTCTTCACCCGCTTAGCAGGAGGGGCGCCGCTGGAACCGGCCTCAGCTGTTGGTTCCGGAGCCTTCCTGGTTCGCGAGGCCCCGGCCTGGGCCTGAGCCTTGTTCATCCATTTAGGCCCCACCTCAGCGGAGATGGGGGTGACGCTCTCCAGAACCTGGGGGTTCCGGTCAGCTGAATCTGGTTTCACGAAGAGAAATCTATAAGTCCGAGGAAGCGGAAAAAGTACCTCAAGAACAAGAAGATCATCATCACTGCCAGAGCCGTTGTCCACGTTTGAGGCAGAAGAGTTACCGGGGCGCGAGGTGTGAGTCCGGCCCATCTTGGACTTGCCGGAGACGTACGGGTCAGGATCGTCCTGGTCCTAGCGGCGCTTGCGGCAAGGTTCTCGTACCTCGACAGCAACGCGGGGGAAGCGCTCGAGGGCCTGAAAGAAAAAGAAAGCAAGTTAGTTATACCTCAAAGGCCTACCGGAAACATCAACCCGGTTTCCCAAGTTCTTACTGCAGCAGAAGGAGGATTACTGAAGCTGAGGGGACGAAGGCCCCAGGACCAATCTGCCGGCATCTCGGTTTGGCAAATCTGTTTGGCTTTAAGGACCACGTCAGATTTGCTCAAACCAAAGCTGGTGATCCTAGTTAGATCCCTGCGGCCGCTCATCTGGCCTATCTTGTGAATCCGGCATTGAAGGGGGAGAACCCGGCGTGAGATGAAGGCGCGGATAATATCATCGGAGCAGATGTCAGTGTCCTTGTTAAGCTATTCCATGAACCGGACAATCCGGTTGGTTTCAACATGCGTGTTTCCCGTATTGTGCCTCCAGTTGGCCCGCGAAGGCGCTCCGGGAAGATAAGCCGGGAGATTGATAAGATCGGCGGCGTCGGTGTTCTTGACGTAGAAGAAGGTTTGTTGCTGAAATGACCCAGCGTATCGCTGCATGGTGTAGTACACAAGTCGTTGACATAACACAAGTGAAACACCGTTCCACTCATATTACATATCTCAGAGTGGTACAACAGAAACATATGCGAGTCCAAGGTATGTCTATAGAAGGATACAAAATCTGTTTACATAAGATCAACACAGCCTCCTACTTTACAGTGAGGTAAAACTTCAAATAAAACTCCAGAAGAACGACTCGTAGTCTAAATTATTGCTAACTCAAGCTTAAGAGCTAATTGGCTTGCTATAGAAATCTAGCTACTTAGGTGCTAGGATTAGGGAAATGGTTCCCTTCTAATGCTAGACTAGGTTTCCACTCTAGCTAATGCTCGAAGTTGACTCCATTGACTTCTTTGATTGGATTCTTTATCTTGTTGCAGTTGACTCCTTTGTCTTCGAGTTCCACGGTAGTTTCTCCTTCGGTGCCTTGATCTAAGAAGGGGGTTCAAATGGGAGGGAATGAGTACGAGCGTACTCAGCAAGTTCATATTAGGAAATAGGTGTATCATGCACTAGCTACAGCCACAGACCAGAAAGTCATAGGCGAATGCAAGTTTTCATAATCATTTCTTCAAAAGGTTTATTTTATTCTGAAAACTATGCCCGTCAGTCTTCACAGGTTGAACAGAACTTCGTGGAGTTCCTTTCCTGCCGCGTTCGCAGTTCCCTTCCCGAAACAGGGAGTGACAGCCACAATTTTGATACCCTCTGCAGAGGTGCGTTACTTTACCCCATAAGAGAACTTATCCTTGTTGCCAGCCAGGAGTATATCCCCGTCCACACTTCCTTTGGTGTGAGGCCCAGTATAAGAACCAAGCCAATCACTGCCTTCTCCGCGACCCTGCAAACCCACCCTTTTGTCCAACCGTACACCCCCAGTAGACATCTCCCGATCATACGGCTTTACTCACGGTGTACTTTGGACAATCCATCATAGACCGTAGAGCTCGTCATCCACACGGATGGAGATTTAAAAGGCTATCTCAACCTACGGCAGTGCCTCCAACACCCCGCAGCTCTACCAGTCCGTTGGCGTGCGGAGGGAAAAGATACGACTGACTTCCCAGCAGCCATTGTAGATCTTATGGATAACGCAATATGTACGGCGCTAGAATCACTGGACGGCATTGGTACTTAGTCCTAGATTAATAAAACCCGTGCAATGGAACCTCCACCATATCAACACATACCATGGTTCCATTGCCCACCACATAGTCATATTCATAATTGTAAAATAATACTTTGCTTTTTAATGCATGAGTGATAAGTATAGTACTTTGCATATAGATTGATAAAAATAATCAAATGACATGAGCAAGCGATGAACTTGCCTTTCTTGACTGCAAGATTATGCAGGCAAAAGCTTCGATACGTGAGAACTCCAAATGCTGAAATACCATCATCGTCCGGTAAGGACAATGCTTAAAGAACGAGCAAAGATGCTATAATGCATAGTATGAGATGCAATCGTCCCGAGCGTAACCTAATCTCGATGATTTAGGATGTATGAGTTGTAAAGATTTCTTTAGGGTTGGTTGCACTTTTAGAATGGTTCTCAAACAAGGTTCTTATTAGGGTTTGGTTATATTAGCATCATAACCAAGTGATATAAGACATCATAACAATCATACATATAAAGAATAGTGGTGGAATAATATGTAAAGAACAGTTGTCAATTTTAAGTTCTACAGAACATGGTTGATGATTACTTATACTATACTTCAAAAGAATAACTTTTGAAGAACATGTTGTTTAAGAAATAATGAGTATTTCAAAGAAGGATTAGGCTTCTAAGGTTTGATTGACATTTGTACTTCAAAAGAATAACTTTTGAAGAACGAGGTTAAATAAGAACAAGAACTATTAAAAATAGGAGCTATGGCTTCTAGGGTTTACTATTGGATTCATTTAGTTTTCTAATAGGAACTAGTTGGGTTCTTTCATAGAATGGGTTTCTATATAGCAAGTATTGGCAGGTTTATTACCATGGTTTCCCATATACATCATATCAAAGGATGGTTATCAAGATGGTTCTATAAATTAGCTATTAGGGTTTACTATGGTTTCACAATTGCTTCACTAAGTAATCTCTACTTGCTTTTAAACTAGATGGTTTATTATTTCTTTAATAGGGTTTAGTTGGATAGGAGCATGTGTTGTGAATTGCTACACAAGGTTGGTACTAGGGTTCATCATTATGGTTCTACTAGGGTTTGATGGTTGAGGTTGATTCTAATGGTGTGATATATAGGAGTGGTGATCAATGGTACTAATCCAATTAACAAGTTAGGGTTTGCATCTAGGTGGCATTAGTGGATCATATAGGTGTTAACTAAAAATAAAGACATGACATGATGGTCTCCTGTTAATTGTACCTAGTTTTATTTTAGTGGATCATGAGTATGCACTCATTGGTTGTTTATTAAGTTTCTACATATAAAGGTGAAGTGGATATGATCACATGGGTTAAACCCCTAGGGTTTTAGGTTTGCAACTACTATGGATGAACACATGAAATAAAGAGATCAAGCTTCTTATTAATATTAGAACTAGGGTTTCTACATTGATACAATTCTTGAACTAATAATTGACAATAGAGATGTGGTCACTAATTACTTTGAAACAAAATTAATAATGGTTTGATACTTTATTAATTTTCACAAGAATTAATATTTAGGGTAACTCCTATTTAGGTTTAATTGAGAATTAGGGTTTAACAATTGTGATTAGGTTTTAAAATAATTAAATTGTTACTCAAATATGTTTAAGTAAACAATTGTTGGGCTACCAAATTAATATTGTCTTTTAATATTTTCTTGAGTTATTACTATTTACAGAAAATAGAAAATAGTAATATGCAAATTAGGGTTTATGAATTATCACAAATATTTAAGTAAATGAAACATGATAATAAAACTAAACTTAATATTTTATTTAGTTACTGAATAACTAATATTTAATTTTGAACTTAACTAATTTATTGAATTCAAATTGTGTTTTAAAACAATTGAAAAGGCATAATTAATAAAGTTAAAAATAAGTGAATTTTTATTTTGACAGACATTTTTGTTTTATATTTTATTTGAATAGATTTTATTTTTGTGAGCATTTTGATATATTATTCATAATTTTTTGAGTTGAAATGAATTTTATACAATTTTGCAAAGTTTTAGCTATTTACTGGAATTTGAAATTTCTCCTATAAATGTTGAAAGAGTACCCATCCAACCAGACCATCTGAAAGGGGCAAATTCATCCCGTCCACCCGTTTTCACCACTACAGTAACACTGCCCACCCACTTTTCACCCTGGCCGTCGGATCTGGTAACTTTTTTCTCACTCCTCTATCTTCCAAGCAGGTCCATGACATGTGGGACCATCTATGTGTGCGGTCCAGCAGTCGGAGGCAGCCATCAGCGCTCGTCCGCGTCGCTCGTTTCATTCGTCGGTCAGTTGAGCAGTGAAAATCCTAGATCGAGATTGGCCCTCCCCTCCCCCAATCCACGCCCCCTCTCTCCACCCCCAATCAGACGCCCCGACGGTGGCGGCGACTAGAACGGAACGGGTCGGCGGCAATCAGGACCGTCAGATGGGGTGAGGTGGTGGTCTCACCCGGCCGCCGGTGCTCCAGATCGAGGCGGAGGACGACGAAGCGCGGTGGAAGCTCATGGCGGCTGTCGTGCGGCCGACTTCTTGAGAGCAGAGGAAGAGGGCGAGGCTCGGAGGAGCATGGGAGGAGGCGGGGTGCCGCCGACGCAGAGGAGGAGCCGGAGCAGGGAGGTGGAGCAGGGAGGAGGAGCCGGAGCAGGGAGGGCAGGCCAGCCGGCGCTCCTCCGCGGCCAACGAGTGCAGCCGCGCAGCGCCGCCGCTCTTCTCTATGTCTAGGGAGCGCGGGTTGGCTCAACCGGAGGACGGCGGGCATGAGCGAGCGACGGCGCGCGGGGAGGAGGTACGTGTGGTGGCTGGACAAGCGGGCGAGGATGACCAGGCCACAGCAAGATTCACCTTCAGGTTCTTCTCATCTCTTCCTTCCAATCCTAAAGTTTTTCCTCTCCATTCTTCTCTTTGCATCTCTGGCCAGAGATGATTTGATCCATCCCGCGCGATTGAGATTTCCGTGTCTTGCTGCCGTGATGAGCTCTGATCTCAAATAGTGGTGTGGAAATTCGGTGGTTTGTAAGAGGCAGCAACAACGCATCTTTGCCATTATCAACCTGTAGATTTTGTACTATATTAGTTTGAAGATTGCGTAGGATCGACAAGAATTTGGCAAAATATGGAGTGGTAACTATCAGCTCCATAATTCACATTGATGTGTGACATGAGTGGTAACTGATTTGGTAGTATATTAGTTTGAACATTGCATCGGATCTACAAGAAAGAGGCAAAATATGGAGTGGTAACTATCAACTCCATAATTCACATTGATGTGTGACATGAGTGGTAACTGATTTGGTAGTATATTAGTTTGAACATTGCATCGGATCTACAAGAAAGAGGCAAAATATGGAGTGGTAACTCCATATTTCGCATTGATGTGTGACAGGAGTGGTAACTGAAATTGATTCATCATTTTCTATTTTAGTTGTAACTCCATATTTCGCATTGATCTGTGACAGGAGTGGCAACTGAATTGATTCATCAATTTCTATTTCTATTTCTATTTTTCTGTATGACAATCTACTTGATCAGTCGATCGATGTGTGTGTTCTTTTCTAGAGGAAAGAAGCCATCTACTTGGATGTGCTTTTGGCATTCTTTCTAGAAGAGAAAATAAGATTTAGATTGTAGCTCGCTTCAACCAAGAGGCAGAGGTACATTCTGAATTTGTTATGTACTTTTGCATGCTTGTATATCGCTATCCCCTTTTATTAATTGCATACAGTTATTGGATGGAAACCTGAGGTCTTTGTGCATTCATTATGGATAAACCAATTTGTTGTATATATATACAGTATTTTTGGCTGGATATATACGCATAGGTCTGATTGCAAACATGTTTCTTGCTACTGTTGGGAAGTCTGGGATGACCTGCTATTGAATTCTGTAGGGTGCCGATTAGCAGTGAGTTTCTATATTTTTCTGGGAATGACATGATGCAATTTTCCGAGCAGCAATCTTGGGATAAATCCTCTCAAGTTCTTTACTAACTTCATCTTTTCGTGTTTTGTTAATATGTTAATATGCTTTCTTCAGGCTTGGTTCCCGTTTAGTTCTTGTCTTCTTGCTTAAGTGTTACCGTAGAAAAGGTCTTGTTGTTTCAGCACGGGTATGTTATTTTTGCTATATTCTAAAGCTAATATTATCCTTCAATCTGTAATTGAGGTTTATGCCGAGTTCTCTTTTCTGCATCTTTGGTAAGTATGCTTACTCAAAAATGGGAGCCTTATTTCAGCAATGGTGACATGCTATGCGGTTGTCCTTTATTTCTATACCCCCAGCGGCAAGTGCTCGTTGGCCGTTGGATGTTTTATGGTTATTTGTCATACATGAATGCATGTTGTGGCTACCTCATGTTGTGATATTGTTTCCATGTATTGAAAGTGGATATGCATCAATAACGAATCTTTGTTTCTTGCCTCTTTGTTTGCCTTGCATTGATGGAGATCATGAAGTTTCTAATTCGTATTTTATCTCCTGAAAAAATACTGACATTTTTCTTGCATCAAATCAGGGCCAAATAAAAGAAGTTTTCTATTCATGGAAGAAGCACAGTTTAATTAGGGAAATGATTTCTATTATACAATGAATTCTTGAGGTACATGTATGTGATTTGTAAGAGTGAGTTTTGCATTATTTTTTCCAAGAAATTGAGTGGGTGCATTCTATGCAGAGATTGCTATGAGTTTTCATCGTTGGTGCCTATGCCACATGTAGAATTAAACTAGAGGTTGCTGATCGTTGCATTTTTTGCTAGACTGCACTTCAATATTAGTGGTTGATGTGGTTTCTGATCTCTATTAAATGAACTAATAAATGTGTTATGAGAAAAGAGCTGAACATTATCATGTATTCTCTGTCCTCTTACTATATTGAAAGCTACTGAAGCATATCCCTTATATCCAGATTTGATGTTAATGCGAAACATTTTGTGTATGTAGGTGGCTCTGAGTGCACATAATCTGTGTTGATGTATTTAGCCATGGCGTTTATGTCACATGTATGGTACAGTCGTATTCAGCCAAGGTATTTTACCTATCCCTTTCTCTATTACTCTACAGTATGTATATTTGTGGTGGTTGTCAGAGCATGAACTGTGCGGGTAGAGATTGTTAGAAATAACCACTTTTGAGCAGAATGTTGCATCCTTCATCACAGTCTTCTGCAGGTCTTGATATGATATTTTCCTTCTGTTTTACTGTCAAGAGATGTGCACGGATGAACCTTCATCACACCTGTCCGCTTGACCAGGAAAGGAATTGGACAGGTAAATCTTGAGCCTTCCCATTTTCTTTTGTGTATTATAATTTAATCTGCATTTGGTTCAGTCGCTCCATTGAGTAGTATATTGGAGTTTAACCTCATCATTACTCCGCCCTTTCCTAAAAACCATTGCCAAGTTGATCAGATATGTGAGAAGCTACTGACTCACATGTACAATTTCCTCCAGGTTTGCTGCAATCTCAGTGTCCCGGCTGGCTGCCGAAGGTTTAGAGTACAAGACGGTTGTCAGCCAATCAGCAGGCCTCTCCTTCCTCTAGGTGATTTACTAATTCATAGGCTCATTTTAAGCGATTTATATTTGTAATTACCATTTATGTAATTTATTTTGATTTTCCCCTCTGAGATACTATTGTCTTGTTCATATGCAATTATTGTATTGAAATATTTTGCCATGGAATATTTTCTCATTATTACTTGTTTACTTACTCTAGCTTTGCAGGTTTTTTTCACTAATATCAAGATAAAGAAGTTGTCTGGCATGGTCGCTTTAATACGAAAGATCGTGTTAATTTGGTCGATGCACAATTGCAGAAGATAAAGAATTTTTCTGGCATGTTAGCTTCAATAATAAGGAATTTGACAGGTAAATCTTGAGTGTGTGCCAATTTCTTTTTTCTATTTTGCATTTGGTTCAGTTGCTACATCCAGTAATGGAGTGTAATTTGATTGATGATGTAGTCGTCTGATTTTTTTTTGACACATAAGCTATATTGCTGAAGATGCCTACGGTTCAGCAGCTTATGATGATTCACTTCAGCAGCTTATGATGTCTATGGTATTGTCTGCCAGGAAATTTGTGTTTTCCCTGTTACTTTTTTGCTTCTATTTATTATCTTTGCCTATCTGTTTGTATTATTGTATTGGTGATTTTTTCCTTCGTCTAGACATAGTATGGATGTATCCATGTAAATTCTAAGCCATCTTATTTATTGTTTGTGTTGTAAAAGGTGCGCTTTTGATTGATTAATTGTATATTGATATGTTACGTTTCCCACTGAAGTTTGGTCTTTCCTTTCTCACTGAAGTTTGAGATTTCCCTTTACCATGCAAAAATTGTGCATTTGATCCATAAAAGAACGTTCACTTCCAAAAATTGTGCATTTGATCCAAAAAGTGAAGATTATATACCTTCCAGTTTCCTCTTCTATTCCTTTTTGTTCGATTTGCTAATAAACCACCTTTTGTGTTGCTGATTATTTTGCAGGTTTACTGGATTTGGTTCAGATGGAAGAGCTCCAGGCTTAGGGAGGTATATATTATTGGTCACTTGAAAATATTTGGATATCAATTTCTTCAACTATGTAACTTTGCCAAGAAAATGTGGCTTCAGTGAACCAATTGCTATCCCCAAAACTATCCCGAGGGGCGTTTCCATCTGGTCATCCAATCCCCAAAACCATCTTGAGGGGCATTTCAGATTATACATTTTTTACAGGTTTAAAATATTTGGTTGTGCAATGAATCCCCAAAGTCCATCCCGAGGGGCGTTTCAATCTGGTCGTCCAATCCCCAAAACACACCCATGTCATCCCCGCCTTTGAGGCTTTGACCATGCAGCCCATATTTTTCGTTTCTAATATTAGTACTCGCTTCAATAAACACGGCTTAAATTCTTAAGATAAATGAAGCAAGTCAAACTGTAACAACATATACATCTTAGTACTGTAGTTTTGGGAACAAATTTGCAAGCACGTGCCTGCTGAGGAAGAAATAGAGGAGGAATGGCACGTGCAAGCATATGTTCAGCCCATGGCTTTTGCGGAAATGTAACTATTTCGTGAGCTGGTGTAAACACATGGATACAATAGAGACGATTTACCTTTTTATGATTTACACCCGGTGATTTCTTACATCCTATAGCAAGTGTACATGATATTCAGTTTAGGTTTCGCTTTTTTTCCATGGTTTAGGTTCCGATTTACCTCAGGACAAGCAGGAGATGATGCGAGTGAACGCACTCCCATGTTTCAGATGGTATGTTCAGAACTTAAATTCCATGGTTTATGGAACTGCTGAATATGTTACATATCAACGATACTATGTTAGTATCTCTTCCATTTTTTTAACTGAGTTTCTGTTCAGAGTGGCTTCATATGTATGTTACATATCGACTTCTCCATCTCCTGCCATGGAAACTAATGGCTTCCGGATAGATCAGGTAGTTGACCTCACCTTACCATTTATCTTTCCTCTTCTCGAGTTTGGTAATTGACTTTGTTTAACTTTGGGGATGACATAGAATAGACTTTGGGGAGGTTGGTGCAGTGTTTGACTGGAAGAAACGAGGTGAAGCTTCTCCCAATCGTCTGGCGGTGAGGAGGACGCGAGTTGGAGGTGGATTGAGCTCGATGGCCAGGAGGGGCCGTCAACTGATTGGGGAGTTTGGTGCAGCGTGTGATGGCAGGAAACGAGGTGAGGCTTTCATTTATTCCCCGCTCATGATCTCTCTCACAAACTCAGTGCACGCCAGCTCTTGATAGCACCCGCGGCCGGTGAGAGCATCAATAGGAGCGTCTTAGCTTGTTTGGCTGCCATCTTCAAGCGGCATGGGACGTTCTGGTAGCATTAAAAAAGATTTTGTAGTGGTTCATAGATAAGGATTTGAAATTCCAGAGCCGTGGATACTTTACGGATCAACATAGGTCACCTTATGTTTTGATTTCATTTTACCTATTTGTATTTGACATATACACTGAAGAATCTCTATACTGTAATAGACAGTTATACCGCAAATTCTTGGCAGGAATAGAGTTACATAAAAGTGACGTGCTCATTCTCAACATCTTGATAATGATACACAACTATATTGCAAATTGCGTTTGGGCTTAAGAATTCCACCTAAAGTTAAATCTTTCTGGTCTGTCAAAGATGCAGTTGCTGATCATGATTGCAGCCTCAAACATTTGTTCTTGAGCTATTTTTTGCATCATGGGGAACTATATATCGGGCTATGTGTCACGGTCTATTGATACAACTGAAAATACATGTTCCTTCTTTGTCCTGTGTTTACTGTGTTAGATTGTTATATACTTCGGCTCTCTGCTATGTAAAATAAATGCTATCAAAAGAGACATGGTGTGGTCTCGCTGCTACAATCTCCAAATTCCGTTGTTTCAATTGTATATGATCTTACACTTGTTATTTCGGAGATACACTATGGAATCATATCATGTGCTTGCAGAGAGCAATACTCGTTGTGTTTCTTCTCAAAAGATTGTTGGACTCCATTCAGGTCTACATGCCTGTATGATCTTGTTTTAATTTAATACCTATATCTCTTTCATTCAATTCTTATGTTGCCTTTCAACTCCAAGATCCGCCTCGATACGGAACTGATCCAATATTTATTCTGTTACCGTATACTGTGCCTCCGAACAGTAATTTCAACAATAGTGGTGCTAGGAGAGAGCCGGTATTTTTCCATTTACTCATCCAATGGAGGTCTCGCAACAGGAGTAGTATTAAGGTCGAGTTGTTTTTGACATAAAATGCAGAGCGGAGCTGCTTTTCATTAATAATAGAGGAATACAATTACAAGCTAAAGAAAGCGAGTAAAAGAGATCCTGAGGTGTAGCAAATTAAATAGGACGACAAGGTTTCAGTCACTTTTCTTATATTGGTTGTCCTAGCCACTCATTTTGTTCCATCATGTACTTTTTAAAATATCCTAAGCTGTAGCAAATTAAATAGGTGTTGGAAGATAATGTCTTATTCATTTGTCATAATTTTAATCAGCCTATCTGCCACTACAATTAAAGTATTATATAGTTGCTTATCAATGTACGTAACACACGATAATGTTGTTGCTAGATATCGCCTAAAGCTCGTAGATCATGGTTTGTTGTTCAACCTCCATGTATATGGTACAACTCATATTCCTCTTTCTCGCTCCTCTTTCCGATTCCTTTTCTTCCCCGATTTATTTTGCTCGCTAGGGTTTGGTCGTCAAAGCGGATTCACCGGCTAGGGAGAGGAGCAACGGATCGAGGAAGAGGTGTAGAGGCAGCTACGGGAAAGATGTTTCCGGGCTCACCTGTGTGGGCTACCCTCGCTAAAAATTCTTGGAGCTAATTTATGCCTTCTATCACTTATTTACTTACTCTTGGATTTTCTTTCTTTACATTAGATCATTTTTTGGTGTATTTTTCACTGTGTATGCTTGTTTCTGCGGGTACAAGAAGTGAGGATAGGAAGTGGCTTGTTCGGTTGGGTATGTCTATACTAAAGGAGTTGTAAGTGACCCCGCAATATGTAATTTTGGCCATGTCAAGATTGTCTCAACTAATGACCGAACTTTATCTTGTCATTTTGCCGCTTGGATTTTCCATTAAGCTTGGTGAAGTATATTATGTTAGTGGACGAACAAAATACCATGGATGTCTTTGCTATTTTGGAGGCAATTCTTTTTGTGGGTTCACCTCTTGTGATTATCTGTATGAGACACGCGTAGTAAGTTTTTTCACACGATACGAGCCGCTAATTCAGAACATCAGGAAGCTTATGATTTCCAATTCTGAGTTATGAGCTCTCTCACTTTGAATAGGTATTTTGGTAGATTAAATTGATACAGAAAAAGGATATTTTGGCAGTATTTCTTCAGCTCCATTGAATAGGTATGGTTATTTTAAAATTTCGCAGTGACAACCATTTGTGTCCTTTTTATGGTTAAGAGTAACCTATTTGTTCACTTTCTTGACAGAGTGAGCAATTTGAATTTTTTTCTCGTCATGTGCTTGATGAATTTCTTATAAATGCATAAAAGAAAATATTAACAAATCCCAGATCACCTTAAGTACTCAGTATGCTTAGACTATACGGCTACTCTTAATAACCACTGTTAAGTAGAAGTCCTACATGTGATCCTCCTGTTATAGAAAGGGTGGTTACTACATCTGTAGCTTTGTGCTTAATCTGTGGTTTTGCATCTTTTTTCGCCCCTTCTTAAATTTCATAGTGATAATATCGATTGCTCATCTTATGTCTAGCGAGCAAGGCGTCGGTGTAGGCCTCGCAACGGTGGTGACGAAGGCAGGCTGTGATTGATCTTGAGATTGCCTTGACCCTCGTGGTCGTAGCGGCTGCTGAATAGAAGATCTCTATCTTGAGAATTCAAGGACCCCTGGGTTGAGGAGGACTCGGCCGGGGAATGCATTCGTTGTCTGGTGCGTGTGCTATGGTCCCTTCTCCAACTTTCGTTTTGGAAGCATTTGCAAGTAATTAAGCCAAATATTAACAATGTTCATCTTGTCTCATTCGGGATACTCATAAATTTGGATTAACCTTTATTATCTTATTCATAGAATATTTGGCTTCTAATACCTTCTAGAAAAAAATGTTTATCTATTGTGGCATGTGAAGTGATAGCACGTGCACCCCTCTGAAACTCAATTAAATTCTTTGTTCATTTCCAGATTTCACCATACCCATTTATATACCCAATTATATTCTTTGTGCACTACTTGGGTTACTGTTTTGGGAATATATCACTAACTTTTCTTTTGCCTGACTAGCTTTTCTGCGAACAAAAGGGGACTATAGAGCTTGAGGTGCTGTTTTTATTTAGAAAGAAAATAAATATGATAAGATCAGCCAGCTTTAATTATATGAATCAATTCCGAGCGTAAAACCCCAGAAATTATTATTTGTTTCCAGGAGTGGCGCTCATGGACTGCCAGGTTGCAGGTAGCTAAACTTTACTGATTCATTCTTCCTCCTTGTAGGAAGCTACTATTTAACAGGGACACAAGTAACAACAGGATTCCACATTTGAATAAGGATTGGAACGTGAATGTCGACGCGAGCTCAATACACTATGATCCGACCATCCAACCGTGTTTGACCCTTCCAGGTTCAATGTACGCATTGCAAGCCCGAAGAAATTAGTACCATAGATATGGCTTTGTGACTAGACCGATGATACATTTGGTTTTACGAACTGCAGAACATGCGCGATAAAAATAATCCAGGAAAAAGAAGTGCTTAACATTGTTCTAAGAGCAACTCAGCCAATTTTACAATACCTGGTTGGTCACAGGACTAATTTAGTTCTATAGTGGGCGACAAACCCTCTTAGTTATTGAATATTATGCATTTGATATTTCGCATGTTTGGTGCTCACTGATATAAAATATTTCATATTTAGAGGCAAGAAAGTTGGGTTGGTTCTAATTTTAATTTTTGTTTTCAGGATGGCCCATCAGATCCCAAGCAATTCCCCTTCATTTTAGCCGGGAACAGGGTTCATGTAGACACTGGAAGCAGACGAGTGGTTAGTTTCTGGAACACTCAGCTTTTTTTTAACACAAACACTCTACAATTAATTCTGGTAGAAAAGAAAAACTCAATTGTTTACACATGTCCAGCTTTGCGTGGCGACGCATTTGATCTCTAAAAAATTTCTTCTCTTATTGATTGAAAATGAGGATGGTACATGTGGTTAATTACAATCTCCTCCATTTGAATGATAGCATTTACTAATTGTTTTATCATGAAGCCGGTTCTGCTCGGAGCCAAGGTCCAGTTCATTTTTGATTTGCGGGATATAGATGTTTGTCACACATGGCCAGCTTTGCGTGTGTATAAAATAAGCTCTTACAGTGGACAAGGGAAACTGAATATTACTATAATTTCTGATCTTCTTATGCTGCAGTATCTTGAAAAGCCAATCAAGGTAGTAACATGTTTCACATGATGTCTCTGGTTATGTTAAACAGGAAAAAATGAAAGAGAAAAGAGAATAGGCAATTATGACAGAAGCACGGACATCTTGAATCAATGCATAAGGTAGGTTGTATCACTTTTCTTGATCTGGTTGATGGTTAGTATTCTCTTGTTTGAAGTCGCATCTTTGATGTCGGGGCCTGGGATTTTTTTTTTAATATGCTAATGGTCAGCCTGGAAGTCCGTGACATGTTTTCATAGACTGTGGTAGACCAGTTATTAAGTGGCATACTTTCTTCCTTGGTTTCTATTTTAGTTCTCAGATGTCCTCAATATTGCTTTGCTTCGCCATATCGGCTCACACTCTTGATGCTCGAAAGCTATTATTTCAAAACTATGCTCTATCTTCAAAATTTCAGATGTTTGTTTATGCTTTCTGTTTCTTCTGTTTTGGCAGGAAGCTATTTTAATCGTTTCTTTTGCAACAACAATTTAAAAACTTTGTTCTTTATAAAATTGACCAGGATTTGTAAACCAATACATTATTAACAGTAGTTGGTGAGACCTGAAATGTAGTATACCTAATTCCGCTCTGAAGATAAATATTTTAAGTCACTTATTGCACTCTGTTACCTGTTTCCAACAAATTGCGAAGATGGTGAACTCATTATTATATTTGACTTTAGTGAATAAATTCATAATTGTTTCTCATCTTTGGATTTTTCCTTCAAAATTTCAGATAGTTTGGTTATGCTTATCTTGGTCAGACAAATATTAGTCCTCTTTTTTCCGGAATACAAATAAAAAGCATTCATGAAGGGAGCAAGCTTTACAAAACAACAGTGTTACTGTTAGTTCATGGGCCATGTAGCGAGCATAGCTTACCCATTTCAAATGTAGGTATTTTGAAAGCATCTACGGGTTTGGAAAAATAGCAGGGCTTGTGAACTCGCTATTATCAGTTCAGGCTGCTGGCTCAAGATTCAGAATTGTTTCTCTTTTATGTGCTTTGCCTTCAAAAGTGTGGATATCTTATTATGTTTTCAGTTCCTTCTTTGGTTTTTACAGTTCATTTTGAAGCTAAAATGTTTGTTGCTTTCGTTTCCAAAATAAAATACATTGATTATGACAGAAGTGGAGGCTTTCACAAATTGTTTAAAAAATAGTATTTCAAGATTGTGTTATCGCGTGCATGTGTTCCCGCATGAAAGTAACTGTTCGGTTCCGAGTACTTTAGCTGCCTATCCGGGTACAGCTGCTGAAACCGATGAATAAAATACTGCCTCATTATTGCAAAAGTTTCGAATCGGTAGACCATACTTCTAAGTGTACCATTTCCATCAATACTATATAGTGGTTACATTTTATTCATAGAGCTTGCGAGTGTGTCTTATACAGAGCTACTAATTTTACATCCTTTTGCATTGTACTATACTCGTCTGCGTGAAACAACCGGCCAAGGTTCCCTTGTTCCTATGACTATTTCTGGAGTCAAGTCTATGGATATCACCGTTGCGGGACACACCGTTGCTATAGCAGATACATGGAGAATGCAGCTAATTTGGTGGTCAAGGATTTGAACTACCGCTGGTTAATGCAAATACAAGAAGAGAACGGACATATCGGAGTCGGCTCACATATATCGTTGTTCGGGAACACACCGCTGATGTAGCGAGTTATTATCGTGTATGCAGCACCATTGTTTTGTGAAACCAAAATGGATCCAGAGCAAGGAGAAATTGTGCTCGTCACATTGATGAAATGCTATAGCACAGGTGGTGATCCGGAAGCACATGATTAGCAAATTTGCGAAATTATCTTGGATCTTCAACCATTCCATACTTGTCTTATGCGGTGTTGTTGGCTTCAGGTGTTATTGGACATAGTTAAATTTTTGTAGAATGTACACATGAATTCCACCAGCTATGTTCTGTAATATAACTATTTCAATATTAGACTTAGATGAAACAATACTTGTTTCATGTTGGAATATATATTATGTGTAATGTACGCATGAATTCTGCTAGCTATGTTTTCTAATATACTTGTGATAATATTAGACTTAGATGAAAAAAATACTTGTTTCTATCTATAGATATTGGAATCTATGCTATGCGTATCTCAGGGAGACCTTGATGAGCCTCACAGTTCAAAGCCAATAAATCTCAATCATATATCTGTCTCACTTTTATCCTTGTGCCCAGGCACAACGGGACCTACCGAAACATGGGGGCTTCAATGTGTTCTGCATTTGTTTGTTGTCTGGCTCGGGTTAACTGCAATTGTTATCCGAATTGAACTACTAACCAAAATATGATTGAGGATCCCGTAGCGGCAATGATGCTAAGCGGGTCTAAGGGGTCGGAAGAGGAAGAGGAGGACGTAGAAGAGGTGGAAGGAGACGTCGAATGGGAGGCAGCGGGAGTAGCCAAAGGAGGGCGGAGGAGCTATCGAGGACATTTTGTCCAATGCACGTCGTTGGATGCCGATGGAGCTCAGCCTGGATAGCCAGCCAACTCGGCTGCCCTCCCTTTACCACTATTCAGGTGACAGCAGAGGTAGGGGTGGACCTACGTTATGCTACCAGGAGTCACATGACACCGGGTAGAACTTCCATTCCTTGGTAAATTTTAACCAGTTATAGTGTGTGACACCTTTAAATATAGGTACAGAACACCGTTATTTTTGTGGCATTTGCTAAAACACACCGTTCGATTATGTTTTCGTCAGGTACCATTACAATTTTGTGACACATTTGCTAGAACAAACCACCGGCCTGAAAACGAAAAGGTTTGCACTTTAGCTTGTGATTTGAAGACAAAGTGCAAAGCTTTCCCTTTTAGTTAGGTGGTGTGTTTGGCAAATATGCCACCAAATTGTAATGGTACCTGACAAATACACAATCGAGCAGTATGTTTTAGAAAACGCCAAAAATAACGGTGTCATGTGGCAAATTTTTCCAAAAAAATATGAGTGATCGAGGGAGTGACACCGGTATGTTTTTGTTCGGATCCACCCCTAGGCGGAGGGAGGGTCAGAGCTCCGCTCCAAACGTCCGATACTAAAGCAATTAAATTATGTGCTAATTTTTAATACTATAATAAGCTACAACTTATGCTTTAATTTCCGATTTAATTCTGCTATTTGCGCGATAGCGCAACAGGTCATCTAGTTAAACCTAAATACTAAATGTACCGATTCAGATCTAGTTCCAGACACTGACGAGTGGGACCGTACTCGGTCAGTTGCCACGTTGGCAACGACCAGTCAACACGCACGTGTGACCCCACTGCCACGTTGGCAACGTCGACGGCAAGACGCCGGCGACCAGTAGACGACGGCGCCGCCGCTACATGGCCTCCCCAAACCTCCCGTGAGTTGCGTTCGAACGAGAAGAGGATGAGGAACACTATGGTGGTGGCGGAATGAACTATTGGTGACCGGAACTTCGTCGGAAATCATGACCCGCGGCGGTGCTCTCCGGCGAGGATCAAATCGGACGCTACAGATGATGCTAGGAAGCGAAAGTAGGTTCTACAGACGCGTATGCTCACCCTGAATGCGATGGCGTGGTCGGCGACGTCGATGGCCGCTGATACGTCTCCGACGTATCGATAATTTCTTATGTTCTATGCCACATTATTGATGATATCTACATGTTTTATACACATTATATGTCGTATTTATGCATTTTCCGGCACTAACCTATTAACGAGATGGCGAAGAGCCAGTTGATGTTTTCTGCTGTTTTTGGTTTCAGAAATCCTAGTAAGGAAATATTCTCGGAATTGGACGAAATCAACACCCAGGGGCCTATTTTTCCATGAAGCTTCCAGAAGACCGAAAGGGAAACGAAGTGAGGCGACGAGGCGGCGACACGCCAGGGCGGCGCGGCCCACCTCCTGGCCGCGCGGCCCTGTTGTTTGGGCCCCTCGCGTCGCCTCTTGACCTGCCCTTCCGCCTACATATAGTCTTCGTCGCGAAACCCCCAGTACCGAGAGCCACAATACGGAAAACCTTCCAGAGACGCCGCCGCCGCCAATCCCATCTCGGGGGATTCAGGAGATCGCCTCCGGCACCCTGCCGGAGAGGGGAATCATCTCCCGGAGGAATCTTCACCGCCATGGTCGCCTCCGGAGTGATGAGTGAGTAGTTCACCCCTGGACTATGGGTCCATAGCAGTAGCTAGATGGTCGTCTTCTCCTCATGTGCTTCATTGTCGGATCTTGTGAGCTGCCTAACATGATCAAGATCATCTATCTGTAATGCTATATGCTGTTTTTGTCGGGATCCGATGGATAGAGAATACTATGTTATGTTGATTATCAATCTATTACCTATGTGTTGTTTATGATCTTGCATGCTCTCCGTTATTAGTAGAGGCTCTGGCCAAGTTTTTACTCTTAACTCCAAGAGGGAGTACTTATGCTCGATAGTGGGTTCATGCCTCCATTAAATGCGGGACGGTGACGAGAAAGTTCTAAGGTTGTGGATGTGATGTTGCCACTAGGGATAAAACATTGATGCTATGTCCGAGGATGTAGTTATTTATTACATTACGCACCATACTTAATGCAATTGTACGTTGTTTGCAACTTAATACTTGGAAGGGGTTCGGATGATAACTCTGAAGGTGGACTTTTTAGGCATAGATGCATGCTGAATAGCGGTCTATGTACTTTGTCGTAATGCCCAATTAAATCTCACAATACTCATCATATCATGTATGTGCATGGTCATTCCCTCTCTATTTGTCAATTGCCCGACTGTAATTTGTTCACCCAACATGCTATTTATCTTATGGGAGAGACACCTCTAGTGAACTGTGGACCCCGGTCCATTCTTTTACATCGAATACAATCTACTGCAATACTTGTTCTACTGGTTTTCCGCAAACAATCATCATCCACACTATACATCTAATCCTTTGTTACAGCAAGCCGGTGAGATTGACAACCTCACTTGTTTCGTTGGGGCAAAGTACTTTGGTTGTGTTGTGCGGGTTCCACGTTGGCGCCGGAATCCCTGGTGTTGCGCCGCACTACATCCCGCCGCCATCAACCTTCAACGTGCTTCTTGGCTCCTCCTGGTTCGATAAACCTTGGTTTCTTTCCGAGGGAAAACTTGCTCGCTGTACGCATCACACCTTCCTCTTGGGGTTCCCAACGGACGTGTGCTTTACACGCCATCAAGCATTTTTTCTGGCGCCATTGCCGGGGAGATCAAGACACGCTGCAAGGGGAGTCTCCACAATCCAATCTCTTTACTTTGTTTTTGTCTTTCTTTATTTTATTTACTACTTTGTTTGCTGCATTATATCAAAATACAAAAAAAATTAGTTGCTAGCTTTACTTTATTTACTGTCTTGCACTCTATATCAAAAACACAAAAAAAAATTAGTTACTTGCATTTATTTTATCTAGTTTGCTTTATTTACTACTGCTAAAATGAGTAATCCTGAAGTTGAAGTTTGTTCGTTTAAGCAACAAGGGGGAGAATGTTTAAAATATGCTTGGTATAGAATTAGTAATTCCCATAATAGGTGCACTAAGAAACACTCCACCACTATCCTACTCAGGAATTTTTATGTTGGTATCTCTAGCTGGAATAGGTATGTTCTTGATTGTCTCGCGGGAGGTAACTTCCTAGGCGCTCCTGCTTTAGAAGCTAGTTGCATTATTGAGAGTTTATTTAGAATACCACCTGTTAATGAAGTTAAAATTGAAGCCTCTCTTGAAGATGTCATGAAAAAGTTGGAAACCATAGAGCAAAACCTTCCAATTATTGATACTACTTTGAAAGCATTACTTGATAGCACTGATAAACTTGATAAATCTCTAGGTGGAATTAATGAGAGAATCGCCATCTTAGAATCTTGTGCTATTCATGATAATCAAACCCAAAGGATTAGTGAACTTGAAGAGGCTATGGGAACATTGGGTTCAACCTTTTCATCTCTAAAGTTTAGAGAGAAAGCTTATGTGGGAAAGGAGCAAAGGTTCATGTATATCTCTAAGGGGCCTAAACCAAAAAGCTATTATAGGCCTAAAATTGATAAAGCTCTTAAAACCACTATAGATAAGGGAGCATCTAAGATACCCAATGGGATAAATTGTGAAAATAATGTCGATGCATCATCTCTTGATAACACTTGACATACACTTTCTGCGCCTAGCTGAAAGGCGTTAAAGAAAAGCGCTTATGGGAGACAACCCATGTTTTTACTACAGTATTTTTATTTTATATTTGAGTCTTGGAAGTTGCTTACTACTGTAGCAACCTCTCCTTATCTTAGTTTTGTGCATTGTTGTGCCAAGTAAAGTCGTTGATAGTAAGGTTCATACTAGATTTGGATTACTGCGCAGAAACAGATTTCTTTGCTGTCACGAATTTCGACCTGCCTCTCTGTAGGTAGCTCAGAAAAATATGCCAATTTACGTGCGTGATCCCCAGATATGTACGCAACTTTCATTCCATTTGGGCATTTTCATTTGAGCAAGTCTGGTGGCTCAATAAAATCCGTCTTTACGGACTGTTCTGTTTTGACAGATTCTGCCTTTTATTTCGCATTGCCTCTTTTGCTATGGTGGATGAATTTCTTTGTTCCATTAATGTCCAGTAGCTTTGTGCAATGTCCAGAAGTGTTAAGAATGATTGTGTCACCTCTGAACATGTGAATTTTTATTATGCACTAACCCTCTAATGAGTTGTTTCGAGTTTGGTGTGGGTTTTCAAGGATCAAGAGAGGGAGATGATACAATATGATCAAGGAAAGTGAAAGCTCTAAGCTTGGGGATGCCCCGGTGGTTCACCCCTGCATATTTTAAGAAGACTCAAGCGTCTAAGCTTGGGGATGCCCAAGGCATCCCCTTTTTCATCGACAACATTATCAGGTTCCTCCCCTGAAACTATATTTTTATTCCATCACATCTTATGTGCTTTGCTTGGAGCGTCGGTTTGTTTTTGTTTTTATTTTTGTTTGAATAAAATGGATCCTAGCATTCATTGTGTGGGAGAGAGACACACTCCGCTGTTGCATATGGACAAATATGTCCTTAGGCTTTACTCATAGTATTCATGGCGAAGGTTGAATCTTCTTCGTTAAATTGTTATATGGTTGGAATTGGGAAATGCTACATGTAGTAATTCTAAAATGTCTTGAATAATTTGATACTTGGCAATTGTTGTGCTCATGTTTAAGCTCTTGCATCATATACTTTGCACCTATTAATGAAGAAATACATAGAGCTTGCTAAAATTTGGTTTGCATATTTGGTCTCTCTAAAGTCTAGATAATTTCTAGTATTAAGTTTGAACAACAAGGAAGACGGTGTAGAGTCTTATAATGTTTACAATGTGTCTTTTATGTGAGTTTTGCTGCACCGGTTCATCCTTGTGTTTGTTTCAAATAACCTTGCTAGCCTAAACCTTGTATCGAGAGGGAATACTTCTCATGCATCCAAAATCCTTGAGCCAACCACTATGCCATTTGTGTCCACCATACCTACCTACTACATGGTATTTCTCCGCCATTCCAAAGTAAATTGCTTGAGTGCTACCTTTAAAATTTCCATTCTTTACCTTTGTAATATATAGCTCATGGGACAAATAGCTTAAAAACTATTGTGGTATTGAATATGTACTTATGCACTTTATCTCTTATTAAGTTGCTTGTTGTGCGATAACCATGCTCCTGGGGACGCCATCAACTACTCTTTGTTGAATATCATGTGAGTTGCTATGCATGTCCGTCTTGTCTGAAGTAAGGGAGATTTACCACTCATTTAATGGTTAGAGCATGCATATTGTTAGAGAAGAACATTGGGCCGCTAACTAAAGCCATGAATCATGGTGGAAGTTTCAGTTTTGGACATATATCCTCAATCTCATATGAGAACATTAATTGTTGCTACATGCTTATGCATTAAAGAGAAGTCCATTATCTGTTGTCTATGTTGTCCCGGTATGGATGTTTGAGTTGAGAATAATCAAAAGGGAGAAATCCAAATGCGAGCTTTCTCCTTAGACCTTTGTACAGGCGGCATAGAGGTACCCCTTTGTGATACTTGGTTAAAACATGTGTATTGCGATAATCCTGGTAATCCCAGCTAATTAGGACAAGGTGCGGGCACTATTAGTATACTATGCATGAGGCTTGCAACTTGTAAGATATAATTTACATAACACATATGCTTTATTACTACCGTTGACAAAATTGTTTCTTGTTTTCAAAACCAAAGCTCTAGCACAAATATAGCAATCAATGCTTCCCTCTGCGAAGGGCCTTTCTTTTACTTTTATGTTGAGTCAGTTCACCTATTTCTCTCTACCTCAAGAAGCAAACACTTGTGTGAACTGTGCATTGATTCCTACATACTTGCATATTGCACTTGTTATATTACTTTACATTGACAATATCCATGAGATATACATGTTATAAGTTGAAAGCAACCGCTGAAACTTAATCTTCCTTTGTGTTGCTTCAATACCTTTACTTTGATTTATTGCTTTATGAGTTAACTCTTATGCAAGACTTATTGATGCTTGTCTTGAAAGTACTATTCATGAAAAGTCTTTGCTTTATGATTCATTTGTTTACTCATGTCATTACCGTTGTTTTGATCGTTGCATTCATTACATATGCTTACAATAGTATGATCAAGGTTATGATGGCATGTCACTCCAGAAATTATCTTTGTTATCGTTCACCTGCTCGGGACGAGCAGGAACTAAGCTTGGGGATGCTGATACGTCTCCGACGTATCGATAATTTCTTATGTTCCATGCCACATTATTGATGATATATACATGTTTTATACACATTATATGTCGTATTTATGCATTTTCCGGCACTAACCTATTAACGAGATGCCGAAGAGCCAGTTGCTGTTTTCTGTTGTATTTGGTTTCAGAAATCCTAGTAAGGAAATATTCTCGGAATTGGACGAAATCAACGCCCAGGGGCCTATTTTTCCACGAAGCTTCCAGAAGACCGAAAGGGAAACGAAGTGAGGCGACGAGGCGGCGACACGCCAGGGCGGCGCGGCCCACCTCCTGGCCGCGCGGCCCTGTTGTGTGGGCCCCTCGCCTCGCCTCTTGACCTGCCCTTCCGCCTACATATAGTCTTCGTCGCGAAACGCCCAGTATCGAGAGACACGATACGGAAAACCTTCCAAAGACGCCGCCGCCAATCCCATCTCGGGGGATTCAGGAGATCGCCTCCGGCACCCTACCGGAGAGGGGAATCATCTCCCGGAGGACTCTTCACCGCCATGGTCGCCTCCGGAGTGATGAGTGAGTAGTTCACCCCTGGACTATGGGTCCATAGCAGTAGCTAGATGGTCGTCTTCTCCTCATGTGCTTCATTGTCGGATCTTGTGAGCTGCCTAACATGATCAAGATCATCTATCTGTAATGCTATATGTTGTGTTTGTCGGGATCCGATGGATAGAGAATACTATGTTATGTTCATTATCAATCTATTACCTGTGTGTTGTTTATGATCTTGCATGCTCTCCGTTATTAGTAGAGGCTCTGGCCTAGTTTTTACTCTTAACTCCAAGAGGGAGTACTTATGCTCGATAGTGGGTTCATGCCTCCATTAAATCTGGAACAGTGACAAAAAGTTCTAAGGTTGTGGATGTGCTGTTGCCACTAGGGATAAAACATTGATGCTATGTCCGAGGATGTAGTTATTGATTACATTACGCACCACACTTAATGCAATTGTCTGTTGTTTGCAACTTAATACTGGAAGGGGTTCGGATGATAACCTGAAGGTGGACTTTTTAGGCATAGATGCATGCTGGATATCGGTCTATGTACTTTGTCGTAATGCCCAATTAAATCTCACAATACTCATCATATCATGTATGTGCATGGTCATGCCCTCTCTATTTGTCAATTGCCCGACTGTAATTTATTCACCCAACATGCTATTTATCTTATGGGAGAGACACCTCTAGTGAACTGTGGACCCCGGTCCATTCTTTTACATTGAATACAATCTATCGCAATACTTGTTCTACTTGTTTTCTGCAAACAATCATCATCCACACTATACATCTAATCCTTTGTTACAGGCAAGCCGGTGAGATTGACAACCTCACTGTTTCGTTGGGGCAAAGTACTTTGGTTGTGTTGTGCAGGTTCCACGTTGGCGCCGGAATCCCTGGAGTTGCGCCGCACTACATCCCGCCGCCATCAACCTTCAACGTGCTTCTTGGCTCCTCCTGGTTCGATAAACCTTGGTTTCTTTCTGAGGGAAAACTTGCTGCTGTACGCATCACACCTTCCTCTTGGGGTTCCCAACGGACGTGTGCTTTACACGCCATCAGCCGCCGGAGTTGAGCTCAATTTCGCCATTGCCGACGATATACTGAGAAAGGGAACGGTGAAATTCTTCTGGCTCCGAGCTCCATTTGATGCGTGCTTGCTCCCAGATGGCCTACGCGCCGAGGCGCACCTCCTCGACCAGAAATCATGCGTCGGGGTGCTCTCAATCGACGGCACCATGGTGGTCACCGGCGACAGAGAGTGGGGTTTTGGGGAAGAATGAGGGAGTGATAGAGAATGAGGTGAGGTGGCAACGATTACGGCTTCCACGGCGATCCTCCCCTCCTATTTATAGCTCCCGACGAGGTCAATATCGACGGCGAGCGTCGACGACCTGCGGCCAGGATGTGGCGGTCATGCGTGTTAGGGTTTCGGGCGCGAATCATGATGTTTTAAGATAGACTCGGACGCGAGAATGATTGAGCGAGGTTCTGAGACTACTGACGACGTCCGAGGTTGATCTTATCGTCGGCGAGGACGTGGCGAAGCTTCTCCGCGCGTTGTCGCCACCGGAGAAGAGAACGAAGACGATGGCCTCCTTTTTATTACCGAAACGGTTATGGACCGTTTCCTTGGTGGGCTGGGCCAAGTCTTGGGCTACTGCTGGGTTGGCTTCGGGCTGCTGCGGTGGACAGGTAAGGTTTTCCCTCTCTTTTCTCTTTTAAATTTCTGTTTTGAATTATTCTGGTTTCTAGTTTATTATTTGAATTCAATTCTGACTTCTATTTTGTTCTGCAGGTTTTCCAATTTTGATTCTCAATAGAATTTAATAGAAATACATATTGCATAATTGTTTGGTTCAAACAAATGTTTAATCTTTGACTAAATTTATGTTGTTGTGAGAGGTATTCTAAATTTCAAATGGATATGGGTTAAATGTTTGTCTCAATTAATTTTTATTTAGAAACCAAAACTATTTTGAATGATTTGAACTTTATAACCAGTGCTTGGTAAACATGTCATTAGGTTTTGTTATTACTTAACAATATTGATTGTTCCCATGTATTTTATATTATGGCTAGAGTTTAAATTAAATGGTGTTGAGAATGGAATGAATCATGATTTTATGTGGAGTGAATTCTATTTGAAAGGTTTTAGGGTTTTGCATACTCTTCACTAAATTGCAATATAATTAGGCATGAGGCAAGGTAGGGTTCTACTTATAATTCTAAGTGATACATGTATTGGAACTTAATTGGGATCTAGGGTTTTAATTGTGATCACCCATGTGATATAAAACTAGGCTTAGGATATGGGCATAAGCTTGGGTCATGTTTTATTGACTAGGGTTACTCCTTCTCACTAAGCTAGAATTATTATATCAAGGCAATGCTAGGTTTGTCTCAAGTTTTTGGATAAACAAGATTTAGGTTTAATGCCACTACTCCTCCATACAAGGCATGAGGATTGGTTTGGGGTTAACTACTAATGATATACCTATTATTTTATGTGATAGATGATATCTATTAATCATATGGGTTTGACTTATCATTTATATCTACAAGGTATAATCATGCATTAGACAAGATCCACTCATTCCTCACTAATCCCTCTTTAATATTCCTCTCTTCACACTCATCCTAGATTCTTAGGGTTTATAATTAATACCAAGTTGTGATGATTATGGAATTGGTTTCCTAAGGTATTGCTATTGGAATAGGGTTCTCACCTCCAAGATTAAATATTGACTTGAACAACTAAGATTACTACTACTCTAGTATTCTTGTATAAACATGGCTATGGTTAATATTATAACTTCTCTCACTTCTCAATGTCTTGGAATATCCTAAGGTCCTACTCAAGAGATGATGATATGATCCTCTAATATATGGTTTACCTAGGAATTCTACCTTGGTATCTTCTGTAACTTGTTCTTCAGGAAATCTGGTAAACCTACATCTTGTGGTATGCCTCCACCTCCTAGCTTCTTCATCTTGATCCTAGCTAATTCACATGGAGTGGCTCTATGTGTTTGTTCCCATGTATCATGGTACTTGATGAGCAAATGGATGAAAGGGTATGGCTCTATTTATAGGCTTGGGCAAGCTCTAGTATCATGACACATAGGTGGTGACTCTTGTGTTGGTTTGATGAGTAAGGTGCTTGGTTGTCATGCCCTCATCCATAGCAATCCTTTGAGCATGAGGTGGCATAGCTTGGAAAGCAAGTCATGTAGATATTTTCATCCTATGTGGCAAGATCATTATCCTCTCATATGATTTATTTTTGGATAGCCAAGTGGCATTTGCTACTAAATATCTTGTGGATGGTTTTATTATTGTGGATGAGTCACCATACCATCTTTGATTGGATTTACATTATAATATTGGTCAAAAGGTTAAGGTTGAAGGTTATTCCTAAATTTTGGATAGTTGGGTTTGATTTCAACAAGGCATGATCATATGAGTTTTAAAATACTCATAGTTAATTTTATTCAAATAGTTTGGACTATAATTCGTAATGTAAATGGATTTAGTTTTATGATATTCCATGTATTTAATAAGTTATGATTTAAATAAGAATGTGTGGCTTGTATGCAATTTAGACCCTGTGGTTCACCTTATTTATAAGTGAATTAGATTACACGCAAAGGTAGTTGCTAACTTTTGAGTGTTATTAAGTTGGGATTTGATTCTTAAAGAATGTGTTATTGTAAGGAATACCATGTTATGATCCATTATAGGATCTGGTATTTAATCCTCACTTAAGGTGTTGTTTGTTGTAAAACTAATTCCATTTGATCTAGCCCATAGATCAAATCATCTCTACCCAAAACAAGGTTTAAGCAAAGATCAGAGTGAAGTTTATAGCGCTTGACTTGATGATCTACTTCAATTCCAGCAAGTCAAGTGAAACTTCAGTTACTGTGGTAAGTTTTATTTGAAAGCGCGAAAATTCCCGGATTTTCTATGCATGAATGCAATGCACACTTTGGTGTTCTCTCATTTTATTGCCTCTAAACCTGGGATATTACAGCCTCTCCCCCTTAAACTGAACTTCGTCCCGAAGTTCGAATGCTCTCATGTTTCAGAATATGGAACTGACTTGAACCGATCACAATCCTTTCAAAATCCATGGTGATCTCATTAGATATAATTGGATATATCCCTTATCCAGGTCCTTCCTGGAGTCTTCGGATGTCTGGCACTGATACTATCTTATATTCTATGATTTCTTCCAACACTCTAAGCTTATAGGTTTGCTCTTCGAAAATTCTTCGATTAGGACATCTTCTTATGCTAATGGACTTTACTAATGATTGTGGTGATAGCTTCCTATCTGGATACCCAAAACTTGGTTCTACCAGCTACGGTGTAATATGGCACTACGGTGTACCAGCTGCGGTACCCAAACCTTAATTCTAAAAGATTTATTTAAGGTAGGGTATTGCTTTCCCTTACTACCATAATGAAAGTAATGGTACTTAGTAAGGTATTTACAATAGGCATGGTCCTGGTGGTTTATTCCTACGAATGGATTAGACTCATTTAGTCCATCCAATCATGGCTTCTAGTTTATGCTAGTTATCCTCCTTTTGGTTTCTTTAGGTTCCATGGAAGGAATCTTTCTAATAGGCTTATGTTTTGGTATGGTCAAACTCCTTCGGTTTTAAGCCTTCTTAAGCTTTGATTGTCCTCCGACATCTACTTCATCCAACTTCATTATCTTGGACTTACTTGAACCATTTTACTTCTGAGTAATTATCAATTACCCACTCAAGTTAGGGTCTAACCCTTACTTCCTCGAGATATGAACCTCGACTTCTGGTCTGACATCCTCCTGAGGGTACTATTATATGGATACTTCCCAACAACCTTATAAAAATAAGATCAGACTTCCTCTCAGTTCAGACTCTTTTCTTCGTTTATCATACTACATATCTTATCTTAATTCTTCTTATGCCACCTTCCTCTCCCCCTTGGAGTTTACTAATGATCTTCAAACTTCCTTTCTTCTAATCATTAAACTCCAAGGTTAGAAGATTAGTCTTGGTCTAGCTTATAGTTTGTACTTTTCTAGAGTATCACGAAGAATTCTTTGTGGTGTATCCACACAATTGTGGATATCCATTGTGAATCCTCCAACTAAATATTTACCAGCTACAGGATACCAGCTGCGGAATCCCTCTTTCCTTTAGAGTGAAAGAACGATTAAGCTGTGGACTATTTGTTACCAGCTGCAGACTATCTAACACGAGATGTGGCTTACTTGATATCAGCTGTGGGCTATTTTATGGTTCTAGTCAATATCTACCTACCAGCTGTGGCTACTTTTATAGTTTTAGTTAAGATATACCTCACTTCACATACTTTCTCTTCATGATTATCCTATATCAGTTGCGGTTTTATTATACCAGCTGCGACTTCACTTGTCTATTTTCCTTCTTCTAGGGTTTGTTTTGCAAGATAACCACTTGTTGATACTATGAAGATAGTATCGTAAGTGACTATACTTGCAATCCCTTCTTCCATAATGAATATGGCTCCCCTTCTACTGCTCCATATTCACTAATTTTCTTACTTTCATGATACTTCCATGTTGAAGTACTCCTTGATTAAGGATAGAAGTGAGTTTAATTGGTCCTTCCTTTAGAGTATTGTGGTTGCTTCCCACAATTGGACTTTTTCTTCCAAAGAAACTTTATCTTGTCTTCCAAAATCTTCATAATTCGTCACTTACTCACACGAATACCTTTACCCTCTAGACCTATAACATCAAGTAAGGGCTTGATATTGTAACATGCATTTGCATATCAAAGTCAAACTTCATGTATGGATCTAGTCAATCAATGAAAATCCAATAGAGTCCAAGAAAATCCAGCTTTGTGCTTATAATACACATCCTTATATGCCTGAATATAATAGTTGGGTAAGACATCCCTAAACATCAGGCTCAGATGTGCAATATATAACACCACATAAGATAGGTTTTGGTTGTGATACTTAGCACTTACATATGGATTCCTACTACTTGTCTCAATATTTACCTCAATTGCTCACTTGCAATCAAATAAACTTGAGAAAATTGGTCTAGGATAGTTGTGATTGATCTAATTTCCTTGGAAAGTGCTAACTTACCTTCCATTTACTTGAAAACTAACCTCACATGATCTCTCGAAACTATAACATGACTACTCTAAACACATGCTTGTTAGAATATACCACCTATAACTCTAGGATTTCTCTATGTGATATGCTCTAAATAAGCCTTCTTTAAATTAAGGACTATGGTTCTAGCATACTTGGTACAGTTACCAGGATTTTAAGGCCTAAGTTTTTGAACTATCCCCTAAATCCTACTCCTTATCATACTCTTGTTAGCTCACTTATGATGTTCTACTCCATCACATCATGATTCTCAAGTGAATCATATATGATTACCAACTCTACCATGAAAAGTAGACTTATATGACTCCTATCACTCTTCCTTACCTCCTATGATTGACTCATCATAGGTTTATACTACCTCATATTACTTATCTACATTACTTAACATCAGTCATTTGACATTTTAAATGACTCTTACTTAACCATAACTTGTGTTGGTATACTTCTTCCAATAGGATATCTTCCTTATGGTTGTATCCTCTCTTTGGACTACCATGTATTGTATACCAACTGTGGTCTACTACCACCAATTATCTTAAGCTCCAATGGTGTTCTAGTTATTTGGAATGAAGCAAGATAACTAATCAACTATACTTAAGAAAGATAGATAAGAAAAATTGACTCAAGTGTGTCAGGATTATTCTCAGGTGAATACCCATCTCAAGTCAAAAGAATAGATGGTTTAGCATAGTTTACTTAGCTAAGACACTTCCTATAGACACTACCAAACCTGTAGGTCTCCTTTAAAGGGTTTTAATCCTAGGGTCAAAGCATTTGCTCTGATACCAGCTGAAATGACCCAGCGTACCACTGCATGGTGTAGTACACAAGTCGTTGACATAACACAAGTGAAACACCGTTCCACTCATATTATATCTCTCAGAGTGGTACAACAGAAACATATGCGAGTCCAAGGTATGTCTATAGAAGGATACAAAATCTGTTTACATAAGATCAACACAGCCCTCCTACTTTACAGTGAGGTAAAACTTCAAATAAAACTCCGGAAGAACGACTCGTAGTCTAAATTATTGCTAACTCAAGCTTAAGAGCTAATTGGCTTGCTATAGAAATCTAGCTACTTAGGTGCTAGGATTAGGGAAATGGTTCCCTTCTAATGCTAGACTAGGTTTCCACTAAAGCTAATGCTGAAGTTGACTCCATTGACTTCTTTGATTGGATTCTTTATCTTGTTGCAGTTGACTCCTTTGTCTTCGAGTTCCACGGTAGTTTCTCGCTCCTTCGGTGCCTTGATCTAAGAAGGGGGTTCAAATGGGAGGGAATGAGTACGAGCGTACTCAGCAAGTTCATATTAGGAAATAGGTGTATCATGCACTAGCTACGGCCTACGTACCGTAAAGTCATAGGCGAATGCAAGTTTTCATAATCATTTCTTCAAAAGGTTTATTTTATTCCGAAAACTATGCCCGTCGGTCTTCACAGAGTTGAACAGAACTTCGTGGAGTTCCTTTCCGCCGCGTTCGCAGCTTCCTTCCCGGAACAGGGAGTGACAGACCACAATTTTGATACCCTCTCGCAGAGGTGCGTTACTTTACCCCATAAGAGAACTTATCCTTGTTGCCAGCCAGGAGTATATCCCCGTCCACACTTCCTTTGGTGTGAGGCCCAGTATAAGAACCAAGCCAATCACTGCCTTCTCCGCGACCCTGCAAACCCACCCTTTTGTCCAACCGTACACCCCCAGTAGACATCTCCCGATCATACGGCTTTACTCATGGTGTACTTTGGACAATCCATCATAGACCGTAGAGCTCGTCATCCACACGGATGGAGATTTAAAAGGCTATCTCAACCTACGGCAGTGCCTCCAACACCCCGCAGCTCTACCAGTCCGTTGGCGTGCAGGAGGAAAAAGATACAGCTGACTTCCCCAGAGCCATTGTAGATCTTATGGATAACGCGATATGTACGGCGCTAGAATCACTGGACGGCATTGGTACTTAGTCCTAGATTAATAAAACCCGTGCAATGGAACCTCCACCATATCAACACATACCATGGTTCCATTGCCCACCACATAGTCATATTCATAATTGTAAAATAATACTTTGCTTTTTAATGCATGAGTGATAAGTATAGTACTTTGCATATAGTTTGATAAAAATAATCAAATGACATGAGCAAGCGATGAACTTGCCTTTCTTGACTGCAAGATTATGCAGGCAAAAGCTTCGATACGTGAGAACTCCAAATGCTGAAATACCATCATCGTCCGGTAAGGACAATGCTTAAAGAACGAGCAAAGATGCTATAATGCATAGTATGAGATGCAATCGTCCCGAGCGTAACCTAATCTCGATGATTTAGGATGTATGAGTTGTAAAGATTTCTTTAGGGTTGGTTGCACTTTTAGAATGGTTCTCAAACAAGGTTCTTATTAGGGTTTGGTTATATTAGCATCATAACCAAGTGATATAAGACATCATAACAATCATACATATAAAGAATAGTGGTGGAATAATATGTAAAGAACAGTTGTCAATTTTAAGTTCTACGAACATGGTTGATGATTACTTATACTATACTTCAAAAGAATAACTTTTGAAGAACATGTTGTTTAAGAAATAATGAGTATTTCAAAGAAGGATTAGGCTTCTAAGGTTTGATTGACATTTGTACTTCAAAAGAATAACTTTTGAAGAACAGGTTAAATAAGAACAAGAACTATTAAAAATAGGAGCTATGGCTTCTAGGGTTTACTATTGGATTCATTTAGTTTTCTAATAGGAACTAGTTGGGTTCTTTCATAGAATGGGTTTCTATATAGCAAGTATTGGCAGGTTTATTACCATGGTTTCCCATATACATCATATCAAAGGATGGTTATCAAGATGGTTCTATAAATTAGCTATTAGGGTTTACTATGGTTTCACAATTTCTTCACTAAGTAATCTCTACTTGCTTTTAAACTAGATGGTTTATTATTTCTTTAATAGGGTTTAGTTGGATAGGAGCATGTGTTGTGAATTGCTACACAAGGTTGGTACTAGGGTTCATCATTATGGTTCTTCTAGGGTTTGATGGTTGAGGTTGATTCTAATGGTGTTATATATAGGAGTGGTGATCAATGGTACTAATCCAATTAACAAGTTAGGGTTTGCATCTAGGTGGCATTAGTGGATCATATAGGTGTTAACTAAAAATAAAGACATGACATGATGATCTCTTGTTAATTGTACCTAGTTTTATTTTAGTGGATCATGAGTATGCACTCATTGGTTGTTTATTAAGTTTCTACATATAAAGGTGAAGTGGATATGATCACATGGGTTAAACCCCTAGGGTTTTAGGTTTGCAACTACTATGGATGAACACATGAATAATGAGATCAAGCTTCTTATTAATATTAGAACTAGGGTTCCTACATTGATACAATTCTTGAACTAATAATTGACAATAGAGATGTGGTCACTAATTACTTTGAAACAAAATTAATAATGGTTTGATACTTTATTAATTTTCACAAGAATTAATATTTAGGGTAACTCCTATTTAGGTTTAATTGAGAATTAGGGTTTAACAATTGTGATTAGGTTTTAAAATAATTAACTTGTTACTCAAATATGTTTAAGTAAACAATTGTTGGGATACCAAAATAATATTGTCTTTTAATATTTTCTTGAGTTATTACTATTTACAGAAAATAGAAAATAGTAATATACAAATTAGGGTTTATGAATTATCACAAATATTTAAGTAAATGAAACATGATAATAAAACTAAACTTAATATTTTATTTAGTTACTGAATAACTAATATTTAATTTTGAACTTAACTAATTTATTGAATTCAAATTGTGTTTTAAAACAATTGAAAAGGCATAATTAATAAAGTTAAAAATAAGTGAATTTTTATTTTGACACACATTTTTGTTTTATATTTTATTTGAATAGAGTTTATTTTTGTGAGCATTTTGATATATTATTCATAATTTTCTGAGTTGAAATGAATTTTATACAATTTTGCAAAGTTTTAGTTATTTACTGGAATTTGAAATTAAACCTAAATACTAAACGTACCAATTCAGATCTAGTTCCAGACACTGACGAGTGGGACCATTGACTCGGTCAGTTGCCACGTTGGCAACGACCAGTCAACACACACGTGTGACCCCACTGCCATGTTGGCAACGTCGACGGCAAGACGCCGGCGACCAGTAGACGACGGCGCCGCTACTACAGGGCCTCCCCAAACCTCCCATGAGTTGCGTTCGAACGAGAAGAGGATGAGGAACACTATGGTGGTGGCGGAATCAACTATTGGTGACCGGAACTTCGTCGGAAATCATGACCCGCGGCGGTGCTCTCCGGCGAGGATCAAATCGGACACTACAGATGATGCTAGGAAGCGAAAGTAGGTTCTACAGACGACGTATGCTTACCCTGAATGCGATGGCGTGGTCGGCAACGTCAATGGCCGCCGGAGTTGAGCTCAATTTCGCCATTGCCGATGATATACTGAGAAAGGGAACGGTGAAATTCTTCTGGCTCCGAGCTCCATTTGATGTGTGCTTGCTCCCAGATGGCCTACGCGCCGAGGCGCACCTCCTTGACCAGAAATCATGCGCCGGGGTGCTCTCAATCGACGGCACCATGGTGGTCACCGGCGACAGAGAGTGGGGTTTTGGGGAAGAATGAGGGAGTGATAGAGAATGAGGTTAGGTGGCAACGATTAGGGCTTCCACGGCGATCCTCCCCTCCTATTTATAGCTCCCGACGAGGTCAATATCGACGGCGAGCATCGACGACCTGCGGCCAGGATGTGGCGGTCATGCGTGTTAGGGTTTCGGGCGCGAATCGTGATGATTTAAGATAGACTCGGACGCGAGAATGATTGAGCGAGGTTCTGAGACTACTGACGACGTCCGAGGTTGATCTTATCATCGGCGAGGACGTGGCGATGCTTCTCCGCGCGCTGTCGCCACCGGAGAAGAGAACGAAGATGATGGCCTCCTTTTTATTACCGAAACGGTTATGGACCGTTTCCTTGGTGGGCTGGGCCAAGTCTTGGGCTACTGCTGGGTTGGCTTCGGGCTGCTGCGGTGGACAGGTAAGGTTTTCCCTCTCTTTTCTCTTTTAAATTTCTATTTTGAATTATTCTGGTTTCAAGTTTATTATTTGAATTCAATTCTGACTTCTATTTTGTTCTGCGGGTTTTCCAATTTTGATTCTCAATAGAATTTAATAGAAATACATATTGCATAATTGTTTGGTTCAAACAAATGTTTAATCTTTGATTAAATTTATGTTGTTGTGAGAGGTATTCTAAATTTCAAATGGATATGGGTTAAATGTTTGTCTCAATTAATTTTTATTTAGAAACCAAAACTATTTTGAATGATTTCAACTTTATAACCAGTGCTTGGTAAACATGTCATTAGGTTTTGTTATTACTTAACAATATTGATTGTTCCCATGTATTTTATATTATGGCTAGAGTTTAAATTAAATGGTGTTGAGAATGGAATGAATCATGATTTTATGTGGAGTGAATTCTATTTGAAAGGTTTTAGGGTTTTGCATACTCTTCACTAAATTGCAATATAATTAGGCATGAGGCAAGGTAGGGATCTACTTATAATTCTAAGTGATACATGTATTGGAACTTAATTGGGATCTAGGGTTTTAGTTGTGATCACTGATACGTCTCCAACGTATCGATAATTTCTTTTGTTCCATGCCACATTATTGATGATATATGCATGTTTTATGCATACTTTATGTCATATTTATGTATTTTCCGGCACTAACCTATTAACGAGATGCCGAAGAGCCAGTTGCTGTTTTCTGCTGTTTTTGGTTTCAGAAATCCTAGTAAGGAAATATTCTCGGAATTGGACGAAATCAACGCCCAGGGGCCTATTTTTCCACGAAGCTTCCGGAAGATCGAAAGGGAAACGAAGTGAGGCGACGAGGCGGCGACACGCCAGGGCGGCGCGGCCCACCTCCTGGCCGCGCGGCCCTGTTGTGTGGGCCCCTCGCGTCGCCTCTTGACCTCCCCTTCCGCCTACATATAGTCTTCGTCGCGAAACCCCCAGTACCGAGAGCCACGATACGGAAAACCTTCCGCAGACGCCGCCGCCGCCAATCCCATCTCGGGGGATTCAGGAGATCGCCTCCGGCACCCTGCCGGAGAGGGGAATCATCTCCCGGAGGACTCTTCACCGCCATGGTCGCCTCCGGAGTGATGAGTGAGTAGTTCACCCCCGGACTATGGGTCCATAGCAGTAGCTAGATGGTCGTCTTCTCCTCATGTGCTTCATTGTCGGATCTTGTGAGCTGCCTAACATGATCAAGATCATCTATCTGTAATGCTATATGTTGTGTTTGTTGGGATCCGATGGATAGAGAATACTATGTTATGTTGATTATCAATCTATTATCTATGTGTTGTTTATGATCTTGCATGCTCTCCGTTATTAGTAGAGGCTCTGGCCAAGTTTTTGCTCTTAACTCCAAGAGGGAGTATTTATGCTCGATAGTGGGTTCATGCCTCCATTAAATCCGGGACGAGTGATGTAAAGTTCTAAGGTTGTGGATGTGCTGTTGCCACTAGGGATAAAACATTGATGCTATGTCCGAGGATGTAGTTATTGATTACATTACGCACCATACTTAATGCAATTGTCTCGTTGTTTGCAACTTAATAATGGAAGGGGTTCGGATGATAACCCTGAAGGTGGACTTTTTAGGCATAGATGCATGCTCGGATAGCGGTCTATGTACTTTGTCGTAATGCCCAATTAAATCTCGCTATACTCATCATATCATGTATGTGCATGGTTATGCCCTCTCTATTTGTCAATTGCCCAACTGTAATTTGTTCACCCAACATGCTATTTATCTTATGGGAGAGACACCTCTAGTGAACTGTGGACCCCGGTCCATTCTTTTACATCAAATACAATCTATCGCAATACTTGTTCTATCGTTTTCTCGCAAACAATCATCATCCACACTATACATCTAATCCTTTGTTACAGCAAGCCGGTGAGATTGACAACCTCACTGTTTCGTTGGGGCAAAGTACTTTGGTTGTGTTGTGCAGGTTCCACGTTGGCGCCGGAATCCCTGGTGTTGCGCCGCACTATGATACGTCTCTGACGTATCGATAATTTCTTATGTTCTATGCCATATTATTGATGATACCTACATGTTTTATGCACACTTTATGTCATATTCGTGCATTTTCTGGAACTAACCTATTAACAAGATGCCGAAGTGCCGCTTGTCGTTTTCTGCTGTTTTTGGTTTCAGAAATCCTAGTAACGAAATATTCTCGGAATTGGACGAAACGAAGACCCAGGGTCCTATTTTGCCACGAACCTTCCAGAAGACCGAAGAGCATACGAAGTGGGGCCACGAGGTGGCGACACCACAAGGCGGCGCGGCCAAGGGGGCCCGCGCCGCCCTATGGTGTGGGCCCTCGTCAGCCCTCCGACTCCGCCCTTCCGCCTACTTAAAGCCTTCGTCGCGAAACCCCGATGCGAAAAACCACGATACGGAAAACCTTCCGGAGACGCCGCCGCCGCCAATCCCATCTCGGGGGATTCTCGGAGATCTCCTCCGGCACCCCGCCGGAGAGGGGATTCATCTCCCGGAGGACTCTACACCGCCATGGTCGCCTCCGGAGTGATGAGTGAGTAGTTCACCCCTGGACTATGGGTCCATAGCAGTAGCTAGATGGTTGTCTTCTCCTCATTGTGCTTCATTGTTGGATCTTGTGAGCTGCCTAACATGATCAAGATCATCTATCTGTAATACTCTATGTTGTGTTTGTCGGGATCCGATGGATAGAGAATACCATGTTATATCAATTATCAAGTTATTACATATGTGTTGTTTATGATCTTGCATGCTCTCCGTTATTAGTAGAGGCTCTGGCCAAGTTTTTGCTCTTAACTCCAAGAGGGAGTATTTATGCTCGATAGTGGGTTCATGCCTGCATTGACACCGGGACAGGTGACGAAAAGTTCTAAGGTTGTGCTGTGTCTGTTGCCACTAGGGATAAAACATTGGCGCTATGTCCGAGGATGTAGTTGTTTATTACATTACGCACCATACTTAATGCAATTGTCCGTTGCTTTGCAACTTAATACTCGGAGGGGTTCGGACGATAACCTCGAAGGTGGACTTTTTAGGCATAGATGCGGTTGGATGGCGGTCTATGTACTTTGTCGTAATGCCCAATTAAATCTCACTATACTTATCATGACATGTATGTGCATTGTTATGCCCTCTCTATTTGTCAATTGCCCGACTGTAATTTGTTCACCCAACATGCTTTTATCTTATGGGAGAGACACCTCTAGTGAACTGTGGACCCCGGTCCATTCTTTAATACTGAAATACAAATTTGCTGCAATACTTGTTTTACTGTTTTCTCTCGCAAACAATCATCTTCCACACAATACGGTTAATCCTTTGTTACAGCAAGCCGGTGAGATTGACAACCTCACCTGTTTCGTTGGGGCAAAGTACTTTGGTTGTGTTGTGCAGGTTCCACGTTGGCGCCGGAATCCCCGGTGTTGCGCCGCACTACATCCCGCCGCCATCAACCTTCAACGTGCTTCTTGGCTCCTCCTGGTTCGATAAACCTTGGTTTCTTTCTGAGGGAAAACTTGCTGCTGTGCGCATCATACCTTCCTCTTGGGGTTCCCCAACGAACGTGTGAAATACACGCCATCAAGCTCTTTTTCTGGCGCCGTTGCCGGGGAGATCAAGACACGCCGCAAGGGGAGTCTCCACTTCTCAACCTCTTTACTTTGTTTTTGTCTTGCTTTATTTTATTTACTACTTTGTTTGCTGCACTTATATCAAAACACAAAAAAATTAGTTGCTAGTTTTACTTTATTTACTGTCTTACACTCTATATCAAAAACACAAAAACATTAGTTTACTTGCATTTACTTTATCTAGTTTGCTTTATTTACTACTGCTAAAATGGCCACCCCTGAAAATACTAAGTTGTGTGACTTCACTAGCACAAATAATAATGATTTCCTATGCACACCTATTGCTCCACCTGCTACTACAACAGAATTCTTTGAAATTAAACCTGCTCTACTGAATCTTGTTATGCGAGAGCAATTTTCTGGTGTTAGTTCTGATGATGCTGCTGCCCATCTCAATAATTTTGTTGAACTATGTGAAATGCAAAAATATAAAGATGTAGATGGTGACATTATAAAATTAAAAATTTTCCCTTTCTCATTAAGAGGAAGAGCTAAAGATTGGTTGCTATCTCTGCCTAAGAATAGTATTGATTCCTGGACTAAATGCAAGGATGCTTTTATTGGTAGATATTATCCCCCTGCTAAAATTATATCTTTGAGGAGTAGCATAATGAATTTTAAACAATTGGATAATGAACATGTTGCTCAAGCTTGGGAAAGAATGAAATCTCTCGGTTAAAAATTGCCCAACCCATGGACTCGACTACTTGGATGATCATCCAAACCTTCTATGCAGGACTAAATTTTTCTTCGCGGAATTTATTGGATTCAGCTGCTGGAGGTACCTTTATGTCCATCACTCTTGGTGAAGCAACAAAGCTTCTTGACAATATGATGGTTAATTACTCTGAATGGCACACGGAAAGAGCTCCACAAGGTAAGAAGGTAAATTCTGTTGAAGAATCCTCTTCCTTGAATGATAAGGTTGATGCTATTATGTCTATGCTTGCGAATGATAGGACTAATGTTGATCCTAATAATTTTCCATAAGCTTCATTGGTTGCTCAAGAAGAACATGTTGATGTAAACTTCATTAAAAATAATAATTTCAACAACAATGCTTATCGGAACAATTCTAGTAATAACTATAGGCCATATCCTTATAATAATGGTAACGGTTATGCTAATTCTTATGGGAATTCTTACAACAATAATAGGAATACACCCCCTGGACTTGAAGCTATGCTTAAAGAATTTATTAGTACGCAAACTGCCTTTAACAAATCTGTTGAGGAAAAGCTCAATAAAATTGATATTCTTGCTTCTAGAGTTGATAGTCTTGCCTCTGATGTTGATCTTTTGAAATCGAAAGTTATGCCTAATAGGGATATTGAAAATAAAATTGTTACTACAGCAAATGCCATCCAAGTTAGAATTAATGAGAATATAAGATTAATGGCTGAACTGCGTGCTAGGTGGGATAGAGAAGAAAATGAAAAACTAGCTAAAGAGGAAAATGTAGCTAAAGTTTGGACTATTACCACCACTAGCAATGCTAATGATTCATATGTTTCTGCACCTCCTACTATCAATGGTAAAATAATTGGTGTTGGCAATGCTTCTACTCCTAGTGCAAAGCGCGCAAAATTACCTGAAGCTGCTAAAACTGCTGAAACCGCTCGTGATAAACTCGCTGAAATTTTTTCCAACCTTGGGGATGATAATCCCATTGCTTTAGATTGTAATGATTTAGATTTTGATGATTGCCACATCTCTGAAGTTATAAAGTTCTTGCAAAAACTTGCTAAGAGTCCCAATGCTAGCGCTGTAAACTTGGCTTTCACAAAACATATTACAAATGCTCTCATAAAAGCTAGAGAAGAGAAACTAAAACTTGAAACTTCTATTCCTAGAAAGCTAGAGGATGGTTGGGAGCCCATCATTAAAATGAGAGTCAAAGATTTTGATTGTAATGCTTTATGTGATCTTGGTGCAAGTATTTCTGTTATGCCTAAGAAAGTCTATGATATGCTTGACTTGCCACCATTGAAAAATTGTTATCTGGATGTTAATCTCGCTGATAATGCTAAAAAGAAACCTTTGGGGAAAGTTGATAATGTTCATATTATGGTTAACAATAACCTTGTCCCCGTTGATTTTGTTGTCTTGGATATTGAATGCAATGCATCTTGCCCCATTATATTGGGAAGACCTTTTCTTCGAACCATTGGTGCTACTATTGATATGAAGGAAGGTAATATTAAATATCAATTTCCTCTCAAGAAAGGTATGGAACACTTCCCTAGAAAGAGAATGAAGTTACCTTATGATTCTATTATTAGAACAAACTAGCATAGTGGCCCTCACAAATGCGAGGGCATCATCTTTTGGTGGGTGGTAAGTGTTCTATAAATAACACATCATTTCGATCGAAAGCACATTATTTTCAATAGTCTACAAACATAGTAATTTTTATACCAAACTAAATTAATCCATAAATGGGAAATAATATTGTGTATCTTCTACGGCACATATCCTCAACTATTCTAATGAAAAATAGGAGTTCTAGACACGGTAAGAAAAATATATAATTGGATGCAGATGTTCTGATGCTTTCACCGATCATAGTAGCTAAATTTTCTAATTGTACAAGAAGACAATTAAACCATATTTACAAATATACCGGTTAACAAATGTTCTCTCTATCTCGAAACATCTAGAACTCAAAATCTAGGACAATTCCGGAAGCTCAAACTAACCACCTACTAAGAAATAATAGCAAATTTGACTACCTAACCTTTTGTGTAGCTTGCAAAATGTAAAGTTCTACAAAAATACATGCATTTGTGTATTAATTCAACTTCATCATTATGTGCATCCAGGCCAATCATACTAACACCTTATTTTGCTCTCAGAATATGTAATGCCATCCGTTCTTGAATTCCACCACTTTAGATGTTTTTTTAAAGTAAGATAACTAAAATAAGCAGCAGGCCGCCTTGTTAAAAACCTTCCAGCCCCTTAGGTAAACTGGTAAGAAAAAGAGTGCGTTAAACCTGCTGTCCGAGAGAATACATAGTGTTCTTACAATCATCGGCGATCAGGGCCAACACGCAGGAAAGCGCTGATCCCTCCAAACGAAGAAATGCA